>NC_047532.1:75667400-75778128 GCF_012275295.1 Melopsittacus undulatus | reverse complement strand
TACCGTGCTTTACAAGCACCACTGTACAACCCATAAATCACGTGTATCCGACCAGGCCGTCCCCACACACAGAGCTACAGCGGGAGGAATGCCTGAGCTCTGCAGTGCCCTGGCAGAGGTGAAGGAAGGCTTGGGTGCTTCTTCCTCCAAGCACTCCTTTTCTTAGCAGCTGATGTATTTGCAGACACCCCCCCCCAGAACTCCCAAGATCCACAAAAATACAAGTCAAAGGTCAGCAGGAGGATGTAAAAATACCATTTAATCTTATCTGTGCCACGCTTCATGTAGACTTATTTCACCATCTCCAGCTCTCTTTGTTGAAAGACTCATTTATTTCTGAAGTGACAGAGAAGAGAGGATCGGTTTGCAGCATGTGTTGAGGAAAAGCTGCTCCACTCACTTTATTCGCCTGTAAGATTAGAGTAACACTCGCTGTAGAGCTTTTTATGTTAAACAGTAACAACACAGTACAAAATGATTCTTTTCTCATTCAAAGAAGACAGTTTTCTAGCACTTGTGTCACATTTAGTGCTCATTTACTACAAGTTCTAACAAGTTTTGTTTCATAGTTAGCCATGAAGTTATCTTTTACTTTGGGATGTTTTCTATCCTGTTGTGAATGTATGAGTTACCAAGATGCTTTTGTATTTCTCATTCCTGTGTCAATTCCCTATCCCATTTCTGCAGGGGGATTGATAACAAACTTAACACACCCATGCTAAGTTACTCATTTAAACGTTGAACATTTTGCTCTCTTTTAGCATTCGCACTAAATCGCTGGATTCCTGTTGAGCGTTTTACTCTCTTTCAGGCACCTCAGAAAGGCACCAGGAGAAAACCCCAATTCCCAAAGTCACTGCATCCTCCATTACACAAACCCTCTCCGCAGCTCCCAACCAGGAGTCAGTGAATCCTGTATCTACGCCAGGCGTTACAACACGAAGGTTGCGGAGCACAACCCGGCCGCGCATTCCCACTGATAATGAAGAAACAAATTGCAGCTTCTGGAACAAATCCTAAGGCAGGCTCGGACATGGGTCTGCCCGCGGAGAGCCCTCCCGTCCTGCTCCGGGAGCGCTTTGTTTTAGGCCTCACACACACACAAGGCGCGGGGAGGAAAGTCGGGGAGCTCGGCACAACTCTCCCTTCAAACCTGACAGAACTTGGCTGGGGAGTGTGAAAGAAGAAATTAACCAGTAGTAAATACAGGCGGGACAAAAGCCCTTTTCTCGTTGTGTAACGAACGCAATACTGATAGATTACTGCCCGGTTTCCATGGGACCTTTTTGTTCTAACTCCAGATACCGATGATTAGGGTTAAACGAGGCACCTCACAGTGGTGGGGTTTTTTTTTCCTTCACGAACTGAACAGAATGGACTGGAGGAAAGTGCCGCAAAACTTCGTTATCGATCGGTTTGCTGATCGCTGGTATTAGTTTTAACGACGATGCCTGCTAATCCCTGCGGAAGGCGCCTGCTCCCAGGGCACAATTAGCACATTTTTGGCATTCCTGCAAGGGCCGCCCGGAGTGTCGGGGCCGGGGGTCCCCAGTGCTGCCCGCTCCGTGCTGCGACCCCTCGGGGGGTGTATTAAGACCCGTCGGGGTGAGCACAGGGGTATCGAGACCCCTCGGGGTGCTCAGGCGTTGGAAGGCCACGGAGTGCGGACGCCGCTGGCATCGTGGGCAAGGCCTGTCGCCTCACAGGCCTAGCTAGGAGCGCTCACACACCATTTTGGGGCTTTTCACCCCAAAAACGAGCACAAGCCGCCTCCAAGCGCCGAGCCCCGAGTGACTGCGGCCACGGACGGCCGCATGGCTGCTGCGTCCCCACGGGGAGGGGGGGGAGCCCCCGCAGCTCCCCGCTCCCCCATTGAAGCGCTCCCCCCCGAACCCCGCCGTCCTGCGGCCACCTCCGTTCCCCCCCAGCCCCGAGGTCTTCGGCCATCGCCATCCTCCCCGGGCGGGAGGAAGCCGGAGGCCGGCCGGCGGTGGCTGCCATTGGCCGGGGAGCGGCGGCGGCAGCTGCAGGACACAATTAATTATGCTAATGGCGTGGGGAGCGGATGTACTTTCTTCCCCCCTTTATTCCCCGCTCTGTTTTTGGCTGGTCGGTGCGGGAAGGAGCCGCCTGGCCGCGATCACATGATAGTGTCTTCGCGCCACTTTCGTAAAACCCCTTTTTATTCCAGGGCTGCGCTCGGGCTCAAAGGTAACGCGTTCATGGTCCCGGTCCTTCCCTCCGCGCTGCTCTCCCGTCCCCCCTCCCCGGCCGCCGCCGCGGGCCCCGCGGTGCTCAAACCCTCCGCACGCGTTCAGGGTTTATTCGCTTCCTTTATTTCACCCCTTTTCTTGGTGTTTTTAACCTCTTTCCCCTCCTCTCCCCGCCGGCACTGCGGCTCAGCCCTGCGCGGGGGGATGCACGCCGGGGGGAGCAGCCCCGGCTCCCCCCGTGTCCCACCGCGGGCTGCGGCAGCAGCACCCACCTGTAGGAGTGTGCGGGGCTCGCCCTGCGCTCCGCGTGGGCCCTTGGCCCCCCCACCCTGCACCCCGGGGCCGGTGTCTCTGTCTGTGTGTGTGTCCTCCGTGGGTCCCGCGGCACCAACAATGGACGGGGCCGCCGTGGGAGGCCAAACCGTGGGGCTCAGGAGCAGCCGCTGTGGTGCGGAGGGGACCCCGCGTCTTGTGCGCGTGTGTCCGCGCCCCGTGTCCCCCCCCGTCCCCCCCCCCCAGTTACACGCCTCCCGCACCATGCGTGTGTTGGGGGGGGGGGGTCGGGTCGCGGTGGCCGGTGCGGGTGGGGGGGGGCGGTGGGGGCCGCGCGCGGCGAGCACATGGCGGCGGGCGGTGCGGTGCGGGGGGGGGGGGTGATGCGGTGCGTGGCGCATGCGCGCCGCGCGGGGTGCGCTGGGGGTTGTAGTGTGGGGCCGGCCGGGAGGCGGTGCGCGCGGCGAGCGGGTGCGCGCGCGCTCTCCTGCTCTCTCTCCCCCCCCTCCCCCCCCCCCCCGGTTCCCTCCCCCCCCCCGCTCCCTCTCGCGCGCGGGAGCCTCGCCACGCGCTCGGCGGAGCCGCCGTCGGGGCACCGCGTTCGGCAGCGTTCGGACGGGTCCCGACGCGTTCCCGCCCGTCCGGCCGCGCGGCCGCAGGCAAGAGCGGGCAGGGGAGGGGGGGGGGGGCGGTTGGAGGCGGCCGGGCTGCCCCCGTCGGGCCGGGACAAAGGGGCCGTGCGGAGCCGCCCGCGGAGCCGCTGAGCGCCGGGCTCGGGGCGCCCGCGGCGGGCGCCGGTGTTGGCGGGGGGAGGCCGTGCCGGTGCCGGGGCGGGGGGTGGGAAGCGGGCGCTCGGGCGGCTTGGCGCGTTTTTGGGTCTTTGAATGGGGAACTGCATTTCCCACCGTGCTTTGTTCCTGCGCTTTAATCGCCGCCGCGCGGCCCCCCGGACGGGGCGGGCAGCACGTGGCGGGGCGCCCCACACCCCCTGCCCGGCTTCGGGGTGCGGCGTGGCCGGGCCCCTGCCCCTGCCCTGGGGATGCTCCGGGTGCCCCCCCCTCCCCCCCGGCTCTGTGTGTGTGTACTGGGGGTGCCGCTGGTACCGCTGTGCACGTGGCGAGCGCGGCCGAGCGCTCCCGGTGCCCTCCCTCCCGAGCGGTTGGGTCGGTGCGGGGCAGCACCGGGACCGGCTCCGCTGCTGGAAGCGCCGTTGGGGCGGGCGGCAAGGGGGGAGGATCGGGGCGGCGGGGGCGGCCCCGGGTGTCCCGGCAAAAGCCGTCCCAGCTCGGCAGGTTCGTAGCGCCGGGCGCTGCCGCCGTGGCGCGGAGGGAAGTTTAAACGTGTGTGTATGGACCTGCGCGATTCCCCTTCCCGCTGTTGCTTTTGTGCCGCGCCGCAGCTCCCGGCATCATCTGGAGGGCAGATACTGGGTTATGTGGTGCGGGGGGTGCGGGATCGTGTGTCAGAACTGTGCTGGTTGGGCGATGCAAGGTACTGGGTGAAGCTTCGGCAGCAGGGTCAAGTCAAAGGTCTCATGTGCTGTAGTGAGGCACTGAGCACAGGGCAGCAGCAGGACGGGATGTTTTGATGCCTATTGCAGTGCTTTGTCACTGCCGTTGGAAGCTGGAGAAGCCATTTCCACCTTGGTTCCAGTTTGCAAAGGCTTCCTTGCCTGGTGTGCTTACAGCTGAGCGGCCTCCTCCAAACTCTGAACCCATTTCTCCCCTTGTACTTCAATAAGAACATCTCTGCTACATCGAGTAGCAAATCCATATCTGTGTGCTGCAGCATTAACATTAGTCCAACATTAACATTGGTCTTCTCTCTTGGCAGGTACTGCTGGCTCCCGAGCTTCAGTGAAGGCACTTATGTGATGCTGTGGCTGTGCTGAAACAAGAAGAGCTTTTAAAGAAGAGTTTCTCTCTGGTGATGATGGGCCTTGAGTTGTGCAAAAGTGCTTACAGTGCAGGTAGAGTTCAGGATCTACTGCAGTATAAGCACTTCTGGCATTACTGTGGCGATGCGGTGACGGTAGCGGGGCATGGATGTAACCAGGATTGTTGTTGCCCACCTTAGAGCTGCATTGCGAACGGTTCTTGTGTTAAGGTGCATCTAGTGCAGTTAGTGAAGTAGCGTAGAATCTACTGCCCTAAATGCTCCTTCTGGCACAAGCTGCTGCCTGCACATCCAAAACACCCCCAATGCATCCATCCGGCTCTAGCCCAGCAAGTTCTAGTTCAAGTGGTGTTTTTATTGAAGCCATTGCTTGGGAAGTAGTTTTGTCCTAGCAGTATCAAAGTGCTCATAGTGCAGGTAGCTTGGAATCGGACCTACTGTAATGTGGGCACTTACAGTACTGCTAGATAAAGCGCATCCTTAGCTAGGGGCAGGCTCTGGAGAAGATGGTGCTGATTACAGTCAGTTTTGCAGGTTTGCATCCCAGCTTGCTAAGATTGCTGTGCAAATCCATGCAAAACTGACTGTGGTGGTGGTGAATCTGTGGTGGATGATGGGGTTTGAAGCTTCCCTTCCTCCCCTCTTTTTGTATTCCATGGAAGATGTGAAGGTGCCTTGCGCTGGTTTCTCCATGGGTGGGGATTTGTTGCATTACTTGTAGCTATATGTAGAGTATTGCACTTGTCCCGGCCTGTGGAGGAAAGGAGGACTTGTCTTCAGGCTGCGCTGCCCCAACCCGGCCAGCACTTTGCTGAGCTCTGTTTTGCTGTTGTCGGGTGGATCACGATGCAATTTTGATTAGTTTGGTAGGAGAAAAATTGCACGGTATCCATCTGTAAACCGCAGGACCTTCATCGCTGACAGCGTTGCTCTTGTCAGTCCTCACTTCCCACAGCAGAGGCTGTAGTCATTGTAATGGGCTCGCTGGTGACTCCGCAGCTTGAAGGGATGGGAAGAAAGAAACTTCTCCAGATACTAAGGTTTGTCTACCGTGGAAAGGGAAAAAACCAAACCCCACAAAGCCAACACCAAGCAGTGGTCCAGGGAAGGACATTGTGGGAGCTTGTTTCTGTAATAACGTGAATGACTGTGGTGGACTTGCCAATAAAGAGATTTTTGACGTTAAACTTGTGTTTAATGGTGTATCTCACTGAAGTGTGGTTGCAGGAGACAAAGGTAATCCAGGAGACCCTTTGGGTTGCAGCCTTGTCCTGCTCCAGCATCCTCAAGGTGGATCTACTGCAAAACTCTTCTTGCTGCTGATGGTTCAAGGAGGCTCTTTGCTGTGAAGGGGGGTGTTTCTCCTCCAGGAGAAGAATGCCATTAAGTAATGGTGCTCAACACTTACCCTAAGCAACAGTAATGTTCCTTTTTGGTTTACTCTTTGCCTGAGCCTGGAAGTTGGGATCTGAGCTGCAGCGTGTCTGGACCGCAGGGAGACCGTGGTGTGTCCCAGCTTTGGAGCTGGCAGGATGGATGTGGGAGCTGAGGCTCTGCTGCACAAGCTGTGTTCTGTGCTTGAGGGGTCTGAATGCTGCCTGGTAAAGGGGAGAGCTGGACCTGAGCTGTGTGTTGTGGGGCTGCAAGCAATGATGTATCTATGAGAGCTCAGTGTTGCTGAGGCTGCTGCCTTGCTCAAGTGTGTAAAATTGCTCTGTGGTTTGGTTTTTGGGGTGGTTGTGTGCTAAGGGGAACCTTTGAGTGCCTTAGGAAGAGGATTGTTGGGATGCTTAGGCTTCAGATGGGTTATTTTTCCAGTTGCCTTCTTAATGTGCATGTAAGCATCCAGTTTGAAGAGGGCAGAGCTGTTGGAGTCCTGCTCTAGAACCACAACTCGTTGCTGCAGTTGCTCAGTGCAAACGGCTCTGGTTAAATGGGCAACACCAGGGGGTTTCTGACAGCACTTTGGAGATCTGCTGGTCTGGTTTGTGGTGGCCAATGCAGCCGGCCTAAAGCCACGATGGATCCTTGATGCTGTCTGTGTGTGCCCAGACCTGGTCCGGGGGTGGCTGTGCACAGCAGGGAATACACCAAGCAGAGGAGTCCTTGCTTCGTTCAAGTGCAGCTGCAGAGCCCCTGTGAGGGCTCTGGTGATGTTCTGCCCCAGCACCTAATCCGAGGCTGAGCTGTAATCCTGTGCTGTGGAGCTCCGTAATCTTGGCTTCAAATCCCTGCACAGACAGAAGGCAAAGATGTTCCCCCAGTGCAAAGCCCTTCTGGCTGCACCTCTTGGTAACAGTGAGCAGAAATGGGTTGGAATTTGTGCTGATAGGAGATCTTTTAGGGGAGGATCTGGTTTGAGAGCATCTTAAGAACCTGAATTTGCACAAGTCCAAGGAACCTGATGGAATCCAGACCTCACTTGGGGCATTGTGTGCAGTTCTGGTGCCTTCAGCATAAAAAAGGACATGGAACTGTTAGAACAAGTCCAGAGGAGGCCACAGGATGATCAGGGACTGGAGCACCTCCCATATGAAGACAGGCTGAGAAAGTTGGGGCTGTTCAGCCTGGAGAAGAGAAGGCTGCGTGGAGACCTCATAGCAGCCTTCCAGTATCTGAAGGGGGCCTACAGGGATGCTGGGGAGGGACTTTTCATTAGGGACTGTAGTGATAGGACAAGGGGTGATGAGTTCAAACTGAAACAGGGAAAGTTCAGATTGGATATAAGGAAGAAATTCTCTACTGTTAGGGTGGTGAGGCACTGGAATGGGTTGCCCGGGGAGGTAGTGAATGCTCCATCCCTGGCAGTGTTCAAGGCCAGGTTGGATGAAGCCTTGGGTGATATGGTTTAGTGTGAGGTGTCCCTGCCCGTGGCAGGAGGTTGGAACTGGATGATCTTAAGGTCCTTTCCAACCCTAACTATTCTATGATTCTAATGGTGATTTGCGGTGAAGCATCGTACCCCAACTGAGTGGGAAGCATCAGGATATGTTCACACCAGGAACCAAACCCAAGGTTGCTACTGTGTGAATGTGCTCTTGTGAGCTGCTCAAGCCTGGCTTTGTGTGGCTGATGCTCTTGTGCAGTCTCGTTGGGTGAATCAGGCTCGTGCTGGAGGGGATTCGGTGCCATAGCCAGTGTTTGGTGCAAGGTGCTGGTGTTATCCCAGGGTGTCTGAGCACCGTGGTAGGGCCAGAGGTCTCTGTTAACAGTGCCTGTGTCTGCTGTTGCAGTGAGCATCTGCACCCTCTGTTCCGAGTTGCAGGTTGGGTGATTTGAGTGGAATTCACTGACTTTACTCCAAGCACTGAGCTGTGGAAGCAGGATGAGTGTTCCTGCAGTGGTAAACCAGCACGGGGAGGAAAGGGGTGGGAAGTCCTTGGAGGAATAATCAGATCCCTCATCCGGACCCCAGTTCCTCAACTTCTTGTTTCCCAAACCCCGTTTGGGGGCTGCATTAACCCTTTGCTGCAGCACAGGAGGAAAGGGGCAAGATCTCCCCGGCCACACGTGGGTGCTGCTGTGCTGTGCCTGTGCAGGCACTGCTGGGCTGCTGCTTACACCAAGAGGGTTGGGTTTTGTTGTAGATGAGAAGTGCCACAGCCGTTGGATGTGGGTGCCGAGGGGCTGAGGCTGCTCCCGGAGCTGTCACTGGGGCTATTTCTGGGAGCGGGACGTCAGAAAGGACTCGGCACCAGGCATTTTTTACTGGAAGTTTATAAATAGGGACAAGCGCATGCGGATGGGAGCGAGGGCTCCTTGTGGAAAGAGGCAACTCCGGATCTGGAAACTTCAAGGGTTTTTTATGGATTGGGAATATTTCAGACCGCTTCCGGCTGCACAACTCTGTGTTATTTAATACACGTGCGGGTATTCCCAGCTGTAGTCAGTGTTTATCTCTCAAAGCATCCAGCGGGGCTTTCCTTTCCTCTTAAAGGAAACTTGTTCCAATTGCTCTTAGTACTTCAGAGCTATCACTGCTTTTTAAAGCATCTTCTGGTGCTGATGGTCTTCAGGGTGTGTTTTGTAGCATGTTCATGTCTCCATCAGTGCCCTAAGCCCAGGTGAGCATTTCTCATCTCTCCCAGCACACAGCCCCTTGTGCTTGCTGCTGCTCTTCATCTCCTGTTGCTCCCAAGTTACTTTGTCCAAAGTAATTACAGCGCATCCATAAAACCTGGGTTTAGTTTCCATCCATTACTGGGTTTAAATCACGGTTGACAGAAAGGTGTGTTTCTGATTTGCTTCTATTGGTCACTGAAGGGTTGTCTGCATCCAAACCAGCTCTCAGCCCAGACCTGCTGGCTGAGGGAGCGATTCCATCCATCCTTGTGCTGCATCCATCCTTGGTCTCCTTCCAGGCTGTGCTTCTCTCCCCTTTCAAATCCCTTGCAGTGACACCCCAGGATAATGTGCTGTGTTCTCTTTGGCTTTCTACATTTCCTACTGATTTAAGCTGCTGTATATCTGCAGGCACAATGGGGGTCACCAGTTATTTGGCTAATCACCTTTCCCATTGGAAGTGTTGCTTGTAAAGGTGACATTTCATTTGCCAAAGGATTTTGTCAGATGTAAGGAGTTGCAGCACTGAACCAAAGGGGAAATCACCAATACTGGTTTTACAGACATATATACACACATATATGTATGTAAGTATAACATCGTATAGAATCGTAGAATGGGTTGGAAGGGAGCTTAAAGCTCATCCAGTTCCAACCCCTGCCATGGGCAGGGACACCCTCCACTGGAGCAGCTTGCTCCAAGCTCCATCCAACCTGGCCTTGAACACTGCATCCCAGGGAAGAACTTCTGCCTAATGCCTCATCTATCAGTTAACTGCATTGACTCTGGTTGTTGCATTGCCCCAGCTCTGCTGATGGGCCATTCCCAAGGCGGCAGAACTGTAAACAGCCCTGCTCAGAAGGATTCCTATGTACCAAACCCCCTCTTACCCGGTTACGCCTCCCTCTCCAACTCAAACATGGGCCTGGCTTGTTTTAGGAGGTGATGACAAGCAGATAAAATGGAATTAGAGCCTCTGCTGGCGTGTGGGCAGGGCTGCAGTGCTGCCTTCAATAGTTCCTCACTCGGGCAGTTTATATTGCGGTGCTGATGCTCCGGCTGCTGGAAGGCTCTTGGTGGGAGATGGGATGAGCAGGGCTCAGAACTCCTGGGATGTGGATTTGGAGCTGTGTGAGCATCCTGCTCCGTGGACCTGAGTCTGCTCATGTAACTGCTGTGCTCGTGGTGCTCACAGGAAGAGCTCCCTGTGGGACCCATTGCTACGAGGAGCTGGGTATCGGGGTGAAAATGCTGCTGCTGTTTTAGGCTGTAGAACACGAGTGCCACCAAGGTTAATGCCATCTATGGCATTTCCCCCCTCATTTTCCAATGGGCTGTCACAAACCAGGGGCCCAATGGAGGCTTTGGAGCTGCATGAAGAGGATGGGGAGGAGTTGTTGGAGCTTGGCTGTGCTGACTGCCATCGAGGAGCATTGTAAATGGGATAGTTCAGTGAAGGGGCTTGAGAAAAGTGGGAAGAGTGATGGTGCAAGACCTCTGGGACCCGCCTGTCTTTGTGGGAGCTGATCCTGGGTTTCAATCATAACCAGATCCACTTCGATGTGTCCCATCGGAAGCACTGCGGATGCCCAGGTACGTTATCCTGCTGGGGTTTGGGCTTCTGCAAGTCCCAGGCAGGATGCATTGTGCTGTGTCCTGCTGGCATGTCAAGGATCATGTTTGAGCTGCAGCCCCATTCAGGTGCTTGTGTCAGCATTGGCTATGAACCGTCTCTCTCCTGGCCTGGCAGCATCACCCGTTGAGTTCCTGTCCTGGCTGTCACAGTGCAGGCAGTGCGCTCTGCTCCTCGATGCAGCCTGGTCTCGCATCAGGGTTGGTTTCTCAGTGCTGATTTGGAAAGTGCCCATAAATCACTGTTCAAAAGAAGAGTTGGTGGAGTGGGGAAGATTCTTTTCTAGGATCTGTTATTTGCCCTGGTTTTACTTATTCTGGACCACGCCGATTCTGGGTAAAGATTTCATCAGCTTTAATAAGCTGAGGCTGCCGTGAGAGGCTGCCCAGAAACCCCTGTATGTGACATGGGTGCCCTTGCCTTTGCGACCAAGCCTGTGCCCTCTTGCAAAGGCTTATCAGAGCTGTTCAAGAAAACTACTCAATGTTCTGCCCATAAACCGAACTCAAATGGGGCTTTTCGTAGACTGGTTTGGGTTGGAAGGGACCTTAAAGCTCATCCAGTTCCAGCCCCTGACACGAGCAGGGACACCTTCCACTAGAGCAGGGACACCTTCCACTAGAGCAGGTTTTCCCCATTTCAGATGCTGGAGCCTTTGCTCTGGTGCTGCGCTGGGCTCTGTTGGGGTCACTTCCCTTTGGATAGTTGGGGATTACGGGAGAAGGGGGAGCTGATGGGTGAGGAGGGAAACAGGCAGGAAACGAGTGAGGAAGCGCTGCGTGCAGGAGAGGGCCTGAGCAGTGGGAGGTGTTCCCCGACGGCTCCCGGTCACTGCTCAGCACCTCTGTTGGACGGGTTGAGTCCAAACTCCTCATCCTCGTGTTTCCCATTCACCACACGAGGGCAGGCGGCTGCTGAGCAAAGCACAGCGAGACAGCGGCTCGCAGCGGGTGAACCCTCCGCGCTGCGGAGCGCTGGCTGCTGCCTGCGGCCCCGTCCAGGATGCGGCCCCACATACCGGGGGGTCTGCAGTGGGTGAGGATGAATGCGCCTGTGATGAGGGTGCGAAGCCCACCCCAAAGCTGTCACCTCTGCAGCATCCCCTTTGCAGGGTTGAGTCCGAGAGGCACCGGCCCATGCAGCAGCTCCCCCGGCAGCACCACACTGCAGGGGTTGGTCAGGTCACTTCAGCCCATCCTGCCTGGAATGAGCCACAGCTCCAAGGACTTGGCTCGGAGAGGGTTTTCTGAGCAGTGTTTGAGGAATTGGCCTCAGTTCAGGCCAAATCCCAGAGAGCTCAAGGACATTGGTGCCATAGATTTTTCGATCTGAAGGGAAGTTGCTGGATTTAACTGTTATGGGGTGATGCTAAAAAATGGTCACCAAAGCCAAGCATCCACAAGGCTGAGTGTTAGCAACACCAGCCTGTTGGAAAGCAAGGAATAAAGTGTTTGCCCTGGTTTTCCCTCCCTGTGGTCATGCATTTACGGGTGAAAACAAACAGCTAAAACCAGCCATGTCAGGCAGTGTGTCTCCTTGGACATTTTAAACCATTCTGGAGGAGCCCTGGGTGTTCACAGGCTTGGGTTTGGGAAAGACCTGAGTCTTAACGTTTAATCATGGGTATTTTAAAGGTGCAGTGCGCTGCAGCAGAGCCTCGTGCCAGTGTGAAGAGGATTCAGGGAGGAATCCAGAGAGGTCACCAAGTTCCTACCCTAGCAGAAAGAAACCATAGAACCCCAGACTGGTTTAGGTTGGAAAGGACCTTAAAGCTCCTCCAGCTCCAACCCCTGCCACGGGCAGGGACACCTTCCACTGCAGCAGCTGCTCCAAGCCCCTGTGTCCAACCTGGCCTTGAACACTGCCAGGGATGGGGCAGCCACAGCTTCTCTGGGCACCCTGTGCCAGCGCCTCAGCACCCTCACAGGGAAGAGCTTCTGCCTAAGAGCTCATCTCAGTCTCCCCTGTTCTGGCAGCTTAAAGCCATTCCCCTTGGCCTGTCCCTACAGGCCCTTGTCCCAAGCCCCTCTCCAGCTTTCCTGCAGCCCCTTTAGGCACTGGAGCTGCTCTCAGGTCTCCCCTTCAGGAGTCTTCTCTTGTCCAGGCTGCCCCAGCCCAGCTCTCTCAGCCTGGCTCCAGATCAGAGATGCTCCAGCCCTCGCAGCATCTCCATGGCATCCTCTGGACTCTTCGAAGACATCAGACTGCGATCACAACAGGGACATCCAGCCTGCTGCGTAATCAGAACAAGCAAAAGGTGAACTCGTTGGACAAACCTTTGTAAAGGACCTCAGACCTGTAATGAAATACTGAGCTAACTTTCGCTTGTTCTGCTGTAACACAATGAAGCTCTTGCAAGTCGTAAAGGATGGTCTGAGGTCTCAATGATGGTTACAGACTCTTATTCTGTAAAGGCTGTGATGCATTTATAGACCATAGCAATACAGTAGATATAGATATGGCAATCCCTGAGCTGACAGGCTGCAGCGACGGGCTATCCATCCTTGAAGTGCAGGTGCTCAGAGCAGGGACTGAGCCTGTTGGGCTCAGCCCAGGCAGTTGCTGTCCTTACCTCAAACCATGAAGCTCAGTACGGTTCCATCCCAGTGCATCCCGGTGTGATGCTGTGCTACCACATGCTCACAAGCTGCAAAGTGCTGTTAATTTAATCATTATTCTGTGTTCCCACAACAGATGCTGACATTTCACTCCTGTCCCGGAATGAAAGGTCAAAATTGCCACTGAAATGTCCAGGGCTTCCACCTGCAGCTGCATTTGTAGCTGCCTGCCTGCATAGGCAGCATTTCTGAGCAGGTTTGTAAATGGGTGTACTTGGGGGGCTGCCTGGGTCAATGAATTCCCTTTGCAGACCCTATAACCTGCACCAGGTTTTACTCTGACAGCAGGAACTGCACACCTTGTGGGACCAACTTTTGGGTTTCTGCTGTTGTTGCAACCTAGCAAACAGAAGCATTCCAGAAGGAGCTGATAGGGGATGCAAACAACCCAAACAGGACAGATACCTGACAAAACTTTGCATCAAGGATCCAGTGCGGAAACACCGGCACAGCTTTCATTTTGCACTAGTTCTCACTGCTCACACTGCTTGAATCTCTGTGTCTCTGAACTCACTTTCTGTGCTCTCAGCAGCTACTGAAGCACTTTGCTTTCAGCTGAGGGTCAGGTAAATATCCCTGTGCATCACTGAGTACTCAGCATTTGCCCTCCCGCACCAAGTGCCACAAATCATCTCATCAGATGTGAGTCTTTGCTCAGCTGAGGAGTGTTTTCTCAGAGCATCTTGTCCTGTTGCCTGGCCGAGAAGGAAATGGTAGCGGGTGATGGTGGGGGGAGACAGCAGGGAGGTGGGATGGAGGGGGTTTCTTCTCCCCATGAGCTGGGGTAGATTAACCCCAGCGATGATAAAGCTGCTATGATTCAGGACTTTGGGAGACCGAGCATCCTGGTGGTGTTAACACCGTGCTTGATGGCTTTAGCTGCTGTAGGGTGTGCGTAGCCTCCGGTTTAGGATCCTAAAAGGCAAAGGTTAGGTCGAGAGGAAACAGCCTCAAGCTGCACCAGGGCAGGTTTAGATGGAGCTGAGGAACAATTCCTTGCCCAGAGGGTGCTCAGGCATTGGAACAGGCTGCCCAGGGCAGGGCTGCAGTCACCATCCCTGCAAGTGTTCACACAGCATGGAGATGAGGCCTCAGTGCCATGGGGCAGTGGGTAGCAGCTTGCAGGGAGCGTGCTACTTCCCTGCTGTCTGAGGAGCTGCTGAGGTTGTCAGGAGCATGGAGAGTCCCTGCTTCCGGGGAGTCTGATAATGTGCATAGATGGGTAATAAGGAGGTTTTATTCTTACATTTAGGGGTAGGGTTGTCTCTTTAATGTTTTATATGGGTTTTTTTTCCACACTGATCAGTAAGCTTCTATTACACAGTCAAAAGCTATTCATTTTCTCCAAAGACTGTCGATTTTCTTTCCAACTTGCTAAATTACATTCTCAGTTTTATGGGAATGCACTTTCATTTGTGCAAAATCCTGCACTCAGATGCTTAGGCCCATCTCATCATGCCAGACTATTAGGTGAACTAATTGGATCTGTACTACTGGTACATCTCTATCAGGAAATCTCTTTGGTGTACTTATGACGTTTTCTCCTTGGTAAAGCAGAGGAAAAACATTATCCCCATGTTGCACATGGAGAGGTGTGGGAGCAAGGCAATGAAGGAGCTCCCAGGGCTGGCTGGGCTGAAGGCATCTGGGATGGAGCTACTGCACTATGAATCCCCAATGCTTAAATGTCCACCTCTGCTTGTGTTTCTTCCCTCCTGTAGCACCGCGTGGCTGATGCTTGATGTACTTCAACAAGACTGTTGGTGACTGCTTCTGTGCTCAGGTTTGTCACTTCTAAGACTCCTGCTTGGATAAGCAGAAGCTCTTCCCTGTGAGGGTGCTGAGGCGCTGGCACAGGGTGCCCAGAGAAGCTGTGGCTGCCCCATCCGTGGCAGTGTTCAAGGCCAGGTTGGACACAGGGGCTTGGAGCAGCTGCTGCAGTGGAAGGTGTCCCTGCCTGTGGCAGGGGTTGGAGCTGGAGGAGCTGTGAGGTCCCTTCCAACACAAACCAGGCTGGGATTCAGCCTGTGCTTTGCACTCGCTCCTGCTTTCAATGGGAACTCTTTGGAATGAATTAATTCTGTGGAAGATGTCCCAGAAGGTCAGATGCTGCTGGGCAATTTGCAGTGCCTTGGTGCTGTGCTTGTGGTGGGGCCCAGGACCTCTCTGTGGCAGGAGTTTGTTTAGCACCGTGGCCTGCAGTGAGAACTGGTCTGTGTTCCTGTGGCACTTAGGGATGCCTTGTCTGGCAGAAAGTCTGCAGAACAAAGTGAACCCTTTATGTGTTTGCTTGCACTGGCAGAGTGCGTTTGTATTGGTTCAAGGCTTTGTACCATGCGATGAGGAGATATTTTTGCCCTTACACTGAATGCACTCTGCTGAAGCAGGGTCTCCCTTTCCAGTGCAGCTAAACCAAAGCATCCCCACTCGCCCTAAATACCTGTCACTGCCTGCAATTCTTATCTGTGAGAGCAGCTTTTGGCAGAGCCAAACCTCTTTATCCCCAAGCCTTTCCTCCTTACTCTTGCCCAGGTCACATAAGGGAACAAAGCCCTGGAAGGCTGCTGGTAAGACCCAAATGCTGCTCTCTCCACTCTGCCAGAATCAGCAGGACGTTTACTACTGGCCTCAGAGGAGCTGCAGTGAGAGGAAGATGGGCACAGGGAGGAAAAGTCACTTGGCTTTAAGCATGTGTTGTTTAAATTATTCAGTTTCTCCTAAAACAGCCCATTGAATAATACATGGCGGTCACTTTTGCTTCTAAATGCTTGCACTTAGACTGAGGTTAAGATGAGGTCCTGAAATGCACTTGCACTCAGGTTCCCCTGCAGATACATGCCCACCAAGCACTGCCTTGGTCCTAGGAGCTCTTCTTCTCCACAGTTTAATGCTCTGGGTCCTGTGTTTGGGCAGCACCAGCTCCAAGCCTGGTCCCCAACACCTCCTGTACCATGAGACCAATTTAGACAGCCCCAAAGCAGAAGCAGTCACAAGCTGGGGCTTGTTTCTCTTTGCTTCCTCTACTGCTGGCCAAGCCCTCTGGAGTCATTTGTCAACAGCTTTTATACCTTCTTCATTAGAGTGGAGTTCTGGCCTAATTGCAGTAATCCCTGAATCTATGGAAGTGCCCTACACCAGTCACAAGGTGAGTGATGGAGCACAGCAATTCATTCTCCCTTTCCTCCCCATCCTGTCCCCAAAACATGCACAGAGAGAGATCCTGCAGCTGAGGAGCATTTCTACTCGAGACACCATAGCTCAGGTTTTCCACATTTTCCAGTTTTATTTAAAGGGTGGGGGGATGCCAGGAGAAAGGAATCTGCTTCACACTTACCTGCTTAATGTTTAATAGTAATCATAGAGAACAAACCCCCAAGCCCCCAAGAGCTGTTTGCAAGGCCTGCCATTGATGCCCTGTGTGCAGGAATGATGTAGCATTTAAAACCAGGTATATGTAAGGGGACTCATTATTCTGCTTGGAAAGGAAACAAATGTGGATGTCCAGTGAGGTTCCTTTTAAAAGGAAGCTTCCCTTGTGTCAATATGCTGTCCTGCTCCATGGGAGGTGAAACCTGCCTGAGCACCCAGCGGGATAAAGAGTTGTGGGTTGGGAAATGCCTTCAAGTGGGTGAGTGTTAAATCTTATAGGGTTTTTTATTAGATTACTTGGCTTGTGCAAGGAGGATGCAGTGTGAATAGCCAAGCCCCCTGCGGTCTGTTCATGTCCTCAGAGATGCAAGTGAGGATGCTGATAATGAGAAACCCCAATGTGAGCTCCAAGCCTGGCCAGCTGGGAGCAGTACTTGGATTGCTTCTGCTGGCATCAACTCTGGAAGGGTCAGGCCATGAATGCAGCTGAAGAAAACCAAATCAGTGCAAGGTCATGAGGGACTGGAGCAGGGACCAAGGACAAGGGAGCAGAGATGGGCTGTGGGATACAGGCAGCTGCGTTGGGCACAGATGTGGTGTCTGTCCTGGGAGACCTGGAGCAGGAAAATTCCCAACAGGCCAAGAGAGCCTCTGGAAGCAGCAGGCGCCTGCAGCAGAGGGGCAGGTTGGTGCTATGCCCTGCTCTGAGCTAAATGTGTGGACAGGGAACATCAGGTCAATTCCCCAGCTGCAGGATAGGGCTCACAGCAACCTCAGATGCCTGTTGGCGTGGGGAGAAAGTGTCTGTAAGAAGCAGAAGTTCCTCTGGTTTGCAGTTATTGATCCTTGCCATGGTGTGCAGTGAATTTTCCTTGGTGAGAAAGAGGAGAGTGGGAAGCCTGAATGGGAAGAAGGTGCTGGGGGGATGCACAGCAAGGAAGAGATGTCCATCCTGCAAATGGTAATTGGGCAGTGCAGGAGCCTGTCACTGGCCACAGGGCCACCCTGTCATTGAGGGAGGGCTCTTCATGCTGCTTCACATTGCTTTGTTCCAAGGTGTCCTCCCTTGCCAGGGCTCATGGCTCCCTGGGGCTGCTCCAAATCCACTGGTTCCAGCAATGATTCCTCACCAGTGACGGGCAGAAACACTGTGTCCCTATAGTCCCTTGAATTATTGGGTATAAAAGTTGCCACTGAGTCACCCATCCGCTTTTCTACCTGCCAAGCAGCATTTGAGGAGCAGTCTAACGCTTCTGATCCCTTTGGAAGCACCTCATTACCATGCAACTGGAGACAGCTTCTGCATGAGACGAGCAGAAATACTCCTCCATTATACCTCTTCATGGCGTTTTTGCATATAATATTAAGCAATAATATAATGTAAGAAGGCATAAATCAAGTTTTACTGTGGTGCTACTGTACAGGACAAGAGCACTCCTGGAAAGGCACCTGAATACATCACAGCCTCCTTTGGGGTGGGAGCAGTTGATATATTCAGCTGAATATTTGCCAGTTCTGCTGTAAATCCCACCTCGAAGCTCTCCACATCCTATAACGGGGCTCCCTTAGTGGGTGCAGCCACACAACTTGTACCTGGGTTACCTGCAATGATCCAGGCTTGCACTTTGAGCACATTGCCTGCTGCTCTAGCTGCTTGTGGAGCTCGCTTTGTGGTGCCGAGCCTGTGATGGAATCAGAAGTGCAGCATCTCTGCAGGGCTCAGCCCAGGGTTGGATGCACCAATCTGTCAGGCTGCTGGCTCCATGCAGAGCCAGTTCACAGCAGAGCCCTGTAATTCTACATCCCAGCTCCCCTGTGAGCGGGGTGCCCGCGGTGTGACAGCCCTGCGTTGGTAATTGTCGGCAGCACTTCATTTCCATAGATGAATGCTCTGGGTTGATCCCTTCTGGGCTGTCTCCTGGCAGCCTCTCTTCAGTTGATTAATCACCAGGAGATGATAAATGAAAATATCAGCTTGAGAAACGTCTGCCCTGTGCTCCCAGCAGAGGCAGCAGTGCACGGTGAATAGTTCTCTCCCATCTTTTCTGCTTTGATTCCCTCTGTAAAGCATTCAGGAGCTCTGCTGATGTTCAGTCCCACTTGCTGTGGACTGGAGGAGGGATGGGTGTTGCAGTTAGGGCAGTGATGAGGAGTGCTACGAGCATCCTTCCTCCCTGCGGGCTGTGTCTCGTGAGCAGCATGGCCCAAACTCCAGCACACTGCCTGTTTCATCCTCTGCTGTGCTTTGGGGTCTTCCAGTGATTGGGGGTGTGTAGAAAAGCTTTTAAGCCACAATGGCTGTGTCTGTGCATCTTTAGTTTTACAAAGGATGTGAAACTCTTTAGACAATCAGGGAGGTTGGACACAGGGGCTTGGAGCAAGCTGCTCCAGTGGAAGGTGTCCCTGCCCATTGTAGGGGGTTGGAGCTGGATGAGCTTTAAGGTCCCATCCAACACAAACCAACCTGTGACTCTGACAATGGTTAGCTGTATATCAAGCTGCCCCTGCAAAACCTGTGCCCTATCCACAATTAAGAGCTGGTTTGGAAAAGTTTGGAACTGGCTGGAATTTTACCCATGAAATATTCTGTAATTTCAGCAAATTTTGTGTCCTATTAATGGGAGAGAAGACTCTTCAAACACTTTGTGAAAGAAAGAGGAGATCCCTAGGACTGTAGGGCAGAGATTTTCCAAGACTCTGGGAGGCTTTTCTGATATGAGTGTAACAGAGACTGGTACTCTTGCAATAACAGTTCCAGTTTTGAAGTATCTCATATTTGGACAGGCGAAGTGGTTTGTTTGTGCATTCTTGATGTACAGCTCTATTGGCATCTGCAGTGTCTTTAAGTGATGCATCTCTCTGAAGGCTTCGCTGCTTCTTCTATATGGTCTGTTCCCAGCAAACTCCAGAGAGCTAGTGATTTATCAGCCACTGCTTTTTGGGGTGAGGAAAAGGCTAATGCTTTATGGATCTATCAGCATTCCAATATGGCACATGGAATACAATATCCTGCCAAAGAGGGGAGGGATGTCTGCTACCTGGCAATCCATCATTCCTCCCAGTGCCCCATAGCAAATGTGCTTTGCTCTTTCAGACAATGTGTGAGTACTTTTATATAGTGAAGAGCTTCTCCCTTCTCCTCCCTCACAAAACCTTTATGAACGCCTGAAAATGTAACTTCTGCAAGGTGCAGAATAAGATGGAAAGGGTTATTTTGACAGGGAGAAGCCATTGCTGCCTGCAGCTCTTGGTTTCAGCAGAACATAGGAGATCTACAGTGATGTAGCTGGGGTATAGTCAGCATAAGGGATTGCAACAGGGGTGAGGAAGCCAGGCCAAACATGCTCATGCAGGTGGTCAGGTATGTGCTGAAAACATGCACATGTGGCAACAGATACTCCAGGTTTCTTCTTTTCTCCCCAGCCCCATGGTGATTCCCTCTGCTATAGGCATGGCTCTGCTGGCCTTGTCCCCATGGAGCTCATCCACCCTGTTTACAGTGTCAAAGTGGACTGTGTTGCTAACCTGGTGAGCACATCGACTGGGGAGTCCGAGTCCCTCTCCTATGTCTCTCCTTGGTGTTTTAATTGATTCAAGGTTTTCCCAGTGGAAAGCTTCATAAGAACATTTGATCACATCAGCTACACACGATCCTGCCATCATTACCCACAGGCTTGCAGCAGGTAGATGATGAAGTGAATTTTTTATGGTGTGAGCAGTTGTAACAAGGGAAATGATCATCCTGGATATGTGACAACTTGGCTTTTACTACATCTGCTGGCACACAACTAGCTCAGTGACTTTGCCTCTGATCTTGGAGCAAGTCGCCTGCTTTCTCCTCTGGGACAAACCTGCACTTGTTACCCTCAGCCATTAAAAGGACAAGTGATGTGGATGAGCAGTGCTCAGGGAAATAGCTTCAGACTTTCTTTGGGTTGTTGCAGTCTTTATGCAGGTCAAACAGCCTGCAGTTTTCACCTTGGGAATGCTTCTGCAGGCACCAGGGTGGAGAGCATCCTTTGGGTGCTACAGAGCACAGCAACATTGTTGGTCCATGGATGGGATGAGATTCCCTCCCCATCTCCACCCAGCTGCATCCTTGAGCTTATTACCCCAAGGAAAGTCAGTAATGCTGGAGTGAAAACTGGGGGAAACAAATGCAAAACACTTGCTCCATAAGGACAAGTCCTCAGTTAAAATGGGAGCTCTTTTTTTGCCTGCCAGTGGACTTTGGGTCTAACCTAAACCAGTGCCTGAAAGCAAGAGCTGCCACTTGGTTTTGTTGTACATTTCCACAAGTGCTACCTCACTTCTGCTGTAACTCCTGGTGGATAAATAAACTTCATTTCTACAGGGAGTCGTTGTCAGGATAATGACAGATCCCACTGGGAAGCCAGATCCCGTGATGAGCACTAATGTTGTTTGCTAATTTGGTTTGAAATCTGCAAGCGCTCAGATCTTTGCACCTCTTTGGCGCCGTGTGTAATTCTTTGCTCTAATGGCATGCCTGACAGCATCCGTGTACTTACCTGCAATGGTAAAAGCCTCCTGTACTTAAATGCAACACACACAGAGGTTTGAAGATGAACCCAGGAGGTGCGTGAATACCTTCTAGATGCCTGTAATTCACCTCATAAATACAGTGCAGATTGAAATAGTGTGTGTAAAGCAGCACTTCAAACACCAGCCTTTGTATTTGGCAATTTGGTGGCATTGATTCCTAACTTAAAGCAATGCAGTACCCAAACCCCAAACTGTTGCATAAACATAACAAATCCATCACTGAATCAATGAGGGAGATGCAGAAAAGATGCGTTAACCACGCAGTGCGATGCAGCTGCATGAGCTGAAGGATGGGTGATGGTATTGCATGTGAGCAACCGGGAGAAATAGAAACGTGTAAAGGATGGATCCTCATCACTGAGCATCCACCTGCCCTTCCCCCTGTTGAAATCAGGCACAATTTGCACTGTGGAGCACCTGCGCCTCAGAGCAAAATGAGATTTCCAGGTTCTTGTGAATTCCAGGACTTTCTGCTGGCCGGTTAATGGGAATCTTGTCAGCAGCGCTTACCAGACACGATAAACGGATAATAAATAGCGCGGTCTGCAGACAGCAACAGGCTCCCACAACCCATTCACCAGCAAGACATGTTGCACATTCCGGCTTATTAGTCTCATATCCATAATGTATTTTAACAATGTCTCCCTGGCAGGCATTTTCTTAGAACAAACACCCAGGTTGGGCTTTCATTTGTCAGCCCTCTTCAGGATTCCAGGGTGAAAAAGAGCTGGTAGCAAGCCATTAGCAATGATTTGATCCTGTGTTTGCACTGCAAATCTGACATAGATTTTTCTTGTGCTTATACTTGCTCCCTCGTTGGTTCTCTGGAGCACCCCGGGCTGAACACAGGTTTGGCAATTTTTCATACATGGCCCTTGCTTTGTTTAAAATAAAGCCTTTCCTCGCCCTGCTGGGTTTGCTTTGTACAGCTGAGGAATGAGCAGTGTGGCCCCTTCCAGCCCAGTGTGCACGGCTGGAATTCAGGGTTTATTTTCCTAGAATCATCATGGAATCCCAGCCTGGTTTGGGTTGAAGGGACCTTAAAGCTCCTCCAGCTCCAACCCCTGCCACGGGCAGGGACACCTTCCACTGCAGCAGCTGCTCCAAGCCCCTGTGTCCAGCCTGGCCGTGAACACTGCCAGGGATGGGGCAGCCACAGCTTCTCTGGGCACCCTGTGCCAGCACCTCAGCACCCTCACAGGGAAGAGCTTCTGCCTAAGAGCTCATCTCAGTCTCCCCTGTTCTGGCAGCTTAAAGCCATTCCCCTTGGCCTGTCCCTACAAGCCCTTGTCCCAAGCCCCTCTCCAGGTTTCCTGCAGCCCCTTTAGGCACTGGAGCTGCTCTCAGGTCTCCCCTTCAGGAGCCTTCTCTTGTCCAGGCTGCCCCAGCCCAGCTCTCTCAGCCTGGCTCCAGATCAGAGCTGCTCCAGCCCTCGCAGCAGCTCCATGGCCTCCTCTGCACTCGCTCCAGCAGCTCCACGTCCCTCTTGTGCTGCTGCCCCAGAGCTGGATCAGGGCTGCAGGGGGGGTCTCCCTAGAGCACAGCAGAGGGGCAGGATCCCCTCCCTGAGCTGCTGCTCACGCTCTGGGGTGCAGCCCAGCACATGGGGGGGGGGGGGGGGGGGGGGAGGTCTGGGCTCAAGCACCCACTGAAGCTGGGTCATGGGGAGCTTCTCCTCACCCAACACCCCAAAGTCCTCCTCAGGGCTGCTCCGTCCAGTCTCCCCCAGCCTGTGTTGTTTTCAGGATTTCCCCTACCCAAGGACAGAACCTTGCACTTGGCCTTGTTGAGCCCCATGAGATTCATCCAATCCCACTTCTCCAGCTTGTCCAGGTGCCTCTGGATCCCATCCCTTCTCTCTAGCATGCTGACAGCACCACAAAGCTCAGTGTCAACGGCAAGCTCGCTAAGAGTGCACTGTCCATGTCGCCAGTAAAGACGTTAAACACGATCTATCCCAACATGGAGCATCACACGTCACTGGTTTCCAGTTGGACATCAAGAGCAACTATTGAGCACAACACTTGGCGCATGGCCACCCATTCCTGGTGGTGCCTCGGAGCTGGGTTGTGCTGGCCCTGCGGGGGGTGCCAGTGTCCCAGTGTCCCACTGTCCCAGTATCCCAGTGTCCTCGTGTCCCGCTGGTTCACTGATGGCTCCGGGCAGCGCGGGATGGAAACTACCGCGCGCGGGGCAAGTGTGCGGGAGGCGGAGCGAGCACCAATCAGCTTGCGGAACCGGCTGAGCGGGGACCAATGGGAGCGCGGCGAGGCGGGGCGGGGCGGGGCCGTGGCGGCGCTCCGGGCGCAGCGCGGGGTTGGCCTCGGCTCCGGTGCCGGTCGCGATGCCTGCGGGTCGGGAGTAGCGCAGCAGCTCCGCTGCCCGGGACCATGTCGGGGAGCGGCGGAGCCCTGGGGCTGCTGGTGCTGGCAGCGCTGCTCGGTGCCCCGGCGGGCGGGCAGCCCAAGGGGGATGACTCCTGCCGCCCGGTCCGCGCTTCCTTCCAGGTGCTGCAGCCCGGAGCCAAGTGGGTGCCCGAGAGCCCAGTGCCAGGTGAGACCGGCCGGCACCGTGGCGTCTGGTCTGCAGCCCTCCCTTCCAGGGCTCGCCGGTGCCCCTGTGCGGAGCGAAGCGGCGCCAGTGCCCCGGCGGAGGGGTGCGGAAGGGTGTTGGGGGGGGGTCTCTGTGCGGTAGCGGGACGGTGCGGAGCCGGCTCTCCCGCCGCCCGGCAGCTGGGGCTCGGGGTGCTGGGCTCAGTGTTACCTTAAATCGGGGTCTGGGATCTCCGCGCTGTGCAGCCCGGGACCGTCACCCCCAGCCACGGCTCGGGGAAACGGGCTCAAACGAACGGCGAGCACCGAGCCGGGAGAGGTGCTGTTCCGTTGTGCAATTAGCATCACAGGTGGTACCGCACCAAACCTCATCACCTACACCCTGCTCGGTGTCTTCCCGTATACATGCCTCGTTCCTATTATAAAATGTAAGTGAAATACTTGAATTCCTGCTTTTTAGAGCTCCTTTTGCAGCTTTTTGGTAATGAGGGAGGGAGTGTGGGCTCCTCTGGGTGGGTGCCTGTGTGTATGCAGAAGGATGAGGTTCTGGTGGTTGCATTATAGAGCTGCCTGGGGAGCTCTGGGGCTGTTGTGCTGGGTTAAATATGCAGCGGAGAACGCCTGCCCTGGAAAGCTTCTGATCAAAGTAGGAAAAGGAAGAGATAGCAGGCGAACGTGACAGGCAGGGGAGATGCAATGAGATCATCGCCAGCGGTAGCTGCTTCTAATAACCGTGTGTTGAGTTATGGTTCTTGTGTTGGGAGTCAGGGCCAGAGACACAAGAGTTGCTTCAGCAGTGTTCTGCTGCAGCGAAGGGGAGAAAGGTGGGACTGGAAGGTGGGGTATCTGCTGGTGCACATCCCAAATCCTTTGGGCTGTAGGACTGTAGCAATGCCTCAGGTCATCAACAGCTGTGACATCTAGGAGAGTTGGGATGTAAGTCCTGGTGTGAGAGTACCTCCCCTATCCCTTGCTATCCTTGCATCCTCTTCCCATATAATGTTAGACTCTTCATGTGCCCTTTGGACTGGCTGCAGGAATAGCACCTCTTCTTTCTCCGTTCTGCAGAGCCTCGGTCTCATTGTCAGTACGGAGCACTGGAAATACTTTGTGATGAAATGCTTGGATGGAGAGTTGTGGGGAGGGGAAGGAGCTGCTCTTATCACCACTAAACCAACAGATTTTGCTCTTTGTAATCGCAGGAATGCCTTCCCTTCCTCCTGTGGGAGGCAGTGAATACCTGTTTTGATCCTGATGTAACTTTGATGGAGGGGTGAGCAGTGGCTGTACTGTGTGTGGTGAGGGGCTGCTGCAGCTTGAGGGCTGCACCGTGGTGGGTCCTTCCCAGAAACCAGTGGCATCCTCCATCCTGGCCCAGGCTGTGATTTCAGTGGGTGGTTTCGCTTGGAGACTTCCTTTCCTGGCTGGGTTCAGGTTGCTGGCATTGCCTGTATTCCTCTGGGAGCCCCAGCTGCATTCAATGCTGTTCAGGGGGAGGGAGCCCTTTACCTCTCTGCAGAGCCTGTGGGCAGCTGGATCAATATCTTGTAACAGGGCTGGTGTTTCAAGTGAACGCTTCCGACTTGTTACGATGATAAAGTTCCCACATATCAAATCGAAAGTGGATTTTGCGTTTGCCTAAGTACATAAACTTGATCATAATTAAAGCAATGAGCGCTTGCTTATACCTTGGATCTGGCCCATCTTGCATAACTCTGTAGTAATTACACTTCAGAGTGCTTGCTTCTCCTAGTAGCAGCTGCATAAATCTCTGTAATAGGGAAACATCACTCAAGGACTATTTCCCAGGCTTCTGTTTATGGCTTTCTTCCTTTCATACATCCGTCAATTAGAAAAGTTTTGGAGCTCCCAGCCACAAATCACCACAGGATCAATTCTGAGAACCTCTGCTTATAGATCACATCACCCTAGGAAAACTAAGGCTTGAAACAACCTACTTCAAACACATCAGGGTGTTTTTGACACGGAAAGCTGACTTCTGGAAGCCACGTTTTGTGTTAGGAGCAGTTGCAGCTCAAGGCATTAAAGCAGAGGAAACACTGCTGAGTTGCAACACACGCAGGAGAAATGTCCCACGGCTCCATTTTACTGGATCAGTGGTGCGTGGGCTTGGGGGACATCAGCGCAGTGCTCCCTGGAGAGGATCCAGCCACACCAGGCTGATGCCTTGAATGAAGAAAAAGGCAATTCCAATAAAGGGGAGGGAAGTGTCGTGCTGTTTCATGAGCAGTACTAATGTTCTGGGAATAATTCTAGCTGAAGGCGTGCATCAGGCAGTGAGAAGGAACTCGATCTCCTCTGGTCCTAAAGCCTGGGGACTGGGTTTTTGTAGCTCTGGAGCATGCTTTGGCATGCTTGGAGGTGGGGAGCAGCACGACTGAACTACTGTCAGCTGTGGCTGACTGTTGGGAGCAGTGGGAGGATGTAATTCATGGCAACAGCTTGACTCGAGCTAGATGAGAGGCCCTGTGCTGGAGAGGAGTGAAGGCAGGGTGATGGGAGAGTGCTTTTCATAGGTTTTTGGAGCTTAGCCTTCATGCCAGCTCATGAGGCACCCGCAGCTCTGTGCTGGGGGAACTTTACATTCGTTAATAACTGAAGTCTCTTCTTACGCTGCCTGCCTTGGTTTCCTTCTTCCTTTTGTCTTTTTCCCTGCATAATTTCTCATGTATAAACAGCAGCTGGAATTGCAGTTTTTTCCCCTGTCTGCTCTTCTCTTCTCCTTGACGTTTGGATTTCTCTGTGGTGACACTCCAGATAATGGTGCTGGTGCGTGTGGATAGAGGGGAAAAGGGGCAAGCTGTTGCCTCGATGACTTGGGGAGAGGGGGATAGATGTATCTGCTCTGGGCTCTGTGGATGCTGAGGAATATTCATCTCAGCAGAGATACCTGCAGCGTGCCTCTTCTCCTCCTCCCACAGCAGAGTGCAGTTTCTAGCTTTTTGTTCATTCTCTTTGATGGAAGCAAATATGGATTCACCCAAAGAAAACAGAGGACACGAACCTTTTGCTGTTGGAGTTGAGGTGTAAAGCTTTACAACCGGCTGTCTGAGCATGTCAAGCTTTCTTCTCTCTTTTCTTCTCTTGGCAGCTGCTGTGTGCCAACACACAAACTAAACACCCCAGCTCTTCCCGCTGGATTCAATGCACCTTTGCTCAGGAGCTGGTTCCCTTTGTACTCCCACTCTTTTATGCTGTTTTCCCTGAGTGGGACTAATGATCCTCCTCCCCATGCAGCCTTTTGGTTCGGCTGAGCGTGCTGGTTTCAGGTCTTCGCTTACTAGCTAATTGAGTTTTCTGTTCTTCATTATTTCAGGCCAGCGAGTTGTTCTCTTGCTAGTTCAGAGAGCAGGAGCAGAACCCTAAACCTCAGTAACCTCCCCAGGCAGTGGTTTTATAGCGAGATCATTCATTTTGTCTTTTTCCCCTGAGGGTTAATGTTAACAACATCCTGAACACTGTTCTTCCCAGCCTTTGGAATGGCTGTAGGGTGTGTGCGTGCCGCTGTAGCAACCATGTATGGTGAGTGGGTGCCCACGAGTTAAACTCTATACTTTTGAATGATAGTATCATTGATAGATTTGTTAGAAGGAGACTTCTACTCTCTCAAACCTATTTTCTCCACAACTTCTTCTTTTAAAAGACGTGGTGTTACGGTGTTATATTTGCCTGGCAACACTGCAGGGCTTAGGGAGGCATCCAGAGTCAGATGGCCTTCGGAAACGCAAGATGGAATAGGAAAGAAAGGATAATTAAGCACTAATAAATATCCCATGCTGTTCCAACTTGCATCACCTATCGAACGAGGTTGGTTTATAATTTATATCTCTTTAATTAGGTTTTAAAAAGATCAGCACTTAACCTGGGTTCTCAACAGTTGCATTTCTTTCCCTCACCGCAAACGCTGAGCATTAAAAGCCAGTGGCAGACGCATGACCTCGTAGTCACATCATTTAAAAGCAGGGTTTTGATTTAAAAAGAGGGGAATGATTGAAATAGCTGGGGGGAAACCCACTATATTTAAAGGTTGAACCACTGCTTTTATCTGTTTAAAGCATGATGCTGAGTGTGAAACTATTAGAGAGAGAAAAGAAGTAGCTTTCTGATGGATGCCATTAACAAAATGGTGAGCTGGGAGGGCAGGATGAAGCCCTCTGACATTTCCCAACCGCAGGAACCGAAGGGTTCTGCTGCTCCTTGTGGAGGAGGCTGCAGTGGTGGAACATGAGGCACGATGGGTTCTTATTTAGGCAGTGCCTGGGGTGAGTTTGGGGGAATGTGAATCCAATTTCAGCTGCCATTGGATCTGGGTGGGCAGGCTCGTGTGCTCCAGTGGGAAGCATGGCTCCTCCGTCAGGGTCTGATGACAGGGTTGGAGCTATCTTGGGATGCTGAAGGCTCACGAAGGAGCTCACAACCGCCTGCACATGATCTCAAGGAGAGGTTGACATTTAATCCACTGAGGAGGAGGAGGCAATGGGTGGCCATGAAGGGAGAGGAAGACTGGGAGGGGAGATGAGGGATGGCAGTGAGGGAAGATGAGGGATGGCAGTGAGGGAAGATGAGGGATGGCAGTGAGGGGAGATGAGGGATGGCAGTGAGGGGAGATGAGGGATGGCAGTGAGGGAAGATGAGGGATGGCAGTGAGGGGAGATGAGGGATGGCAGTGAGGGGCAGCTATGGGGTGCGAGGGGTGGCCGTCAGAGGAAATGAGGGTTGTTTGTGAGTGGAGATCATGAAGGGTGGCCATGATGGGGGATAAGTTTACCTTTAGTGCCGTGGTTTAGTGGTGGGCTAGGCAGTGCTGGGGTAATGGTTGGACTCCATGATCTTAAAGGTCTTTTCCAACCCGGCTGATTCTGTGATTCTATGACATTATTTTCACTTCTGCTGTGCTTGCCGCCTATCTGGGAATAACTGTGCACCAAAGTCACACTTAATGCTTTAAATTCACTGCTACCTGGGCTTCAGGAGAAACTCCCTTTGTGAGAAGGAGGAGGAAGAGCAGTGATGGGATTACCAGAGCTGTAGAGATTGGTCCTGTCAGGTAGGAGTGGGTGCAGAAGTGCTGCAGCATTTACACTGTGGCTCTCCAAGATGGCACAAATGGCACAGTGGTGCCTGACACCCATGAGCCAATGGAAGTGGCCTCATCCAGCTCCTTCTCCCCCATCGGAGCTGGGTGTTGAGTTTAGCATCCTGTCAGTATCGCCTTGCAGAGACTGGGATTTGAGCTTCCAAATGCCATCTCATCAAACTGTTGGAGGAATTCGTGGGATGCTTCTTTCCAAAAATGAACGTGTGATGATTTATAGCAAAGGAGAGGGTTGTTTGCGAGGGATGAGACTGGCATTCCAAGGTGGAGTGGCTTGAATCTTTAAGTAAAAGGGAGTGTGTAGGTTGGGAGATAAAACAGTAAGGGCCATTAGGCAGCTGAATGGGCTTTGCTATCTCGCAAGTTGGAGTTATCACTGGAGGTGTTTGTGTTAGATAAAGTGCTTGGAGGAGGTGAATTGGGAGGCAGGGGTAGGATGTGATGACTCAGGACATTTTGCGTTGCATTTATGGAGCCAGAACATGTGGCAGTTTAATTCATGCTGGTGCCTGGTCCGTAGGCTTGTGGTGGCCCTGTCTCTGCATCCACATGCTTCTGGATCACGCGTAGTTTGGGATGCAGGATCTGTGTCTCTTGGGTGATGCTGCAGTGTGAATGCAGAAGAGGGGACCTCCAAGCAATGGTATGAATAAACTGGGGTCCTGGGTGTCAAAACCTCCTTACCACTGGGGCTTACAGATGGAGCTGTTAGGGTCTGCTCACCATCTGGGTCTGCTGAACACAGCAAATAGCTGACAGATGGGAGTCAGGCCCCTGTTCCTTGGCCCTCTGTAGCAGCACTCTGTGCCAAGGAGGACATTGCCCCTGGTAGCTTGTAAGAGCCTGTATTGACCTGTTGCATTTTCCATGATGTTTTGATCACTGGTGTTAGTTGGCTGTGTCTGTAAAATGTTTTAAGCTGTCTGAGTTAATCCCCAGGCTTTTCTTCCTCCTCTGTGATGGCTTTGCTGCAGCATGTCTGTCTTTTTCCTTCACAACAATAAAGATCCACTTAAGGGGAGAAATTGGCTTAATAGCTAAAAAGAAGGATGGGATGTGAGGAGATGACCTTGCTGCTTCCTATCCCTGGCTTGAACTTGCACAGATCTCTTAATTGCCAGCTCTTGGATTTTCTATATTGGAATTTTCATTCATCATGGAAAGCTTTCCTCCCCCCCCCCTTCCTTTGAAATGTGTCCTAATATAATAAATGTAGGAGGAAATAAGTTTTGTATTAACAAGGCATTTCTGGCTGTATTGTAGTGTTAAAGGGAGCATGCTAAGCCTCTTGGCGGTGTAAATTGACTTGGACTTGACTTGAAAAAACCTCTTTAACTTGCTGTTACAGAGCTGCTGCTCTCATTAATGCCCTGTCTTGCTGTTAGGTGGTTTTATGATCCCTGTGGTTTTGATTTTGATGTGTGAAATACCTGTCGCTGTTCTCCTCTGGAGTGAGTGAGTTCATGAGCCACTGAGAGTCAATCTTTAGGTTAGTGGTACTGACTTCTTTTCCCCAGAGGGACTGATCAGAGAATCCCAGACTGGTTTGGGTTGGAAGGGACCTTAAAGCTCATCCAGTTGCAACTCCCTGCCATGGGCAGAGACACCTTCTACTGGAGCAGGCACTAGGACAGGGCTCCAAGCCCCATCCAGCTTGGCCTTGTTGATGGAGAAATTTGTGCTGCACATCCTGTGTTGCAGAAGGGGAAACTGAGGCAGCCGGGGTGGTGCTGTGGACTTTCTCACCCTTTGCCAGTGATGACAGGATGTGCATTGGTTAAAGCTCATTTCCATGTGTGATATTCCTGTTACAGATGAAGAGTTCTGCTTTGTTTCCCCCAGGCTGTGCCAGGGAAGGGATGGGGCTGAAGGCAGGAGGGTTTCTGCTGTCACTGCTCCTGACAGCTGGTGTTCCCTCGTTGGTGTGTGTGACTCCTCCTCAGGAGGTGCACGGTTGAACTGATGTTAATATTAATCCTGTTCTACTTACAAAAGTGCCTTGACCCTTTGTAGTAATTAGTGAGAGAGTGGATATGCTAAAAGACTCTTGAGAAGGAGAGAAGATCCCGAAAGGGTGAGTGATCCCTCCATAGCAAAGATGTAAATTACCAAAGTGACTTTTAGAGAGGTGAAAAAGACTCCTCAGGCAAAGGGGAAGGCAGGGCCTGAAGGCTGAGGGCTATGGGGAGCATTTGCCCTGTCTGTGCTGTTGGTCAGTTGCTTGGGGACTGCTTCCTAATCTTGATTCTGGGCAGCGCTGAGCTTAAGAGGGAGCTATTCCTGCTCTGGGCATGGTGCACTTTAGATGGCAGGCACTGAACTGAGGTCCTTGCTCCTGCCTAGCCCTGGATGGCTGTTTTTAATGGAGTTGTTGCTTGCTGTTTGAGTTTCTAACAGTACCATCAGGTTAGATGTGTTCTGCATGATGAAGGCTCCTTGCTTTGATAGGAGCTCATTGTTTTGCTTGTGTTCATGGGGCCAAGGTTTGCTTGGTTGATTGATCCAGAATGAGACTTTGTTGCTGCTACTTCTAGTTCTTCTGTCCCATCTTCTCCTGTTGTCTGAATGCAAACAATGAGTGTTCTTTCTCTTTTTTTTTCCCTAGATTTGATCTATTTTTGGCTAACAGCACTTTTCCTAAAATTTGTCTATTACCTCCAGGAGTAAGAGGTTTGGGAATGTCTAAAAACCAAAGTTTGGTGTCACTGACCAGTGATTTGAGTTACAGCTTGAGATGCTAGAGCAATCAGTGCTCCTCTTGCCTTTGTCCTCTGGCTTTTCTACCTCACTGGTGAATGGGTGGAGGGAGCTTGTTGCAGTGAGGTGAGGATGGAATGGTGGAACTGGGAGGACTCGGGAGATGTGCACAATTTAGAAGTCTGAACTAAAAAATGGTAAATTACTGTTGTGTCGTCCTGTTGTTGTTATTGTTGCTCTGTTCATTGTAAAGCTACAGCTTCAAATCCTGGCTCGTCATTTCCTCATCTCTGACCCCTTCTCTCTGTCTGCCTGCAGCTCCTTACCAGTGTGCTGGTCAGCATGTGGGAGCAACAGGATGATGCTCTGTATCTCTCTGCTCAGCACCAGCTCATCAGTGGATAGAGTGTGTGGGAGCTGCAGGCAGCAGTGTGCTGGCAGGAGTACAAAACAACCTCCCAGGGGCTATTGCTCAGCGATTCGGGCTCTGCCTTATCAATCTGCTCCTTCGGCCAAGCTGCTTGCTCAGGACAATCCCAGGAATGTCATCGATTTGCCCAAGCAGTGATTGCAGCGATACCAATGTATGGAGTTTGCTGTCTCCTGCTAATTCCAACCCCTCAAGCAAATTTTGTGCCCTTCTTCCCCTCCAGGCACTGATCTGCAAGTATGTATCCCCAAGGGCTCCACATGCTGCTCCAGGAAGATGGAAGAGAAGTACCAGGCAACAGCCCGCCTGACCATGGAGCAGCTCCTGCAGTCTGCCAGCATGGAGCTCAAGTTTCTTGTCATCCAGAATGCTGCTGTCTTCCAAGGTGGGTGCTGGGGTGGTCCAGGAGGAGGAGATGCTTTGGTGCTCTTTGTCAGCATCTCATGATCAGAAGTGCATGTGGCTGGAAGTTTTCTGGTTTTCATGTGATTATATGTATTATATATGCTCATTTCTGATAAGTAATACACCTGATTTGGGGTATGGCTGCTCTGGCAGGCTTGTCCTAAATATTCCTGTCATTGAAACAGCAATTGGAACGCTAAAGGCTACACCTCTTCAAGTGGAAATGTAACAATAAATGAAAACCCCACTTCTCCCAGCATTTCCATATCTGTGCAAGCACCATCTGGGCTGATTCTTCCAGTCCCAGGCTGCAGTAACATGATCTCGTTGTCACCCCACTCTAATGCTTGGTAAGCATCTGACTGAAGTGTGTGCATTGATCGTTGTTATCCAGCGCAAAACACAGTTGGTTGTTCCATGGGAGAGATGGCATGCTCACGAGTGCCATCCATGTGGCTCACCAGGGGGTATGTGAGGGCTTGGTAACCTGGTGCCTTGCTATGGTGGCAACTCTCTTCCTTTTCTAGTGATAATTTGATGTATTTTCATCTTCTAATGTGATGTATTGTCCTTTTGGCAAAACAGCTTTGACAAATACTGTTCTCCTGTGGATACACATGAGTTCATGTCACTTAAATCGGCAATCAGAGTTTTTTAGGGCCTTTACACAAGCAAAACTTACTCCATCTGCGGTTAATGGTAATGAAATGATTGCTTGTTTATTGAGTGCTTTCCTTTTGAGGCTCCATTGTTCTGTATTGATGGCACTTCTGCCTATATTTAAAGAAGGCATGAGCAGTCAAGTGGGGTTTTTTCCCTTCATGCTGATATTTCTGCAGAATAATTGATTCATTTTTGGTTATGCATCATTAATAGCAAGACCCAAAGCCTGCTGGAGCTTGAGAGATCATGGCAAAGCTCTATTCTGGTCCATGGCTGCCTGATGCAGTCTAATGTGTTGTGTTTTCTCAGTGTGAGATCAGCTGGATTGCTGAGGAATCAACAGCATATCTTTTCCCTATACTTGTCAATGCAGTGACTATTAAGTTCCAATTCCTCTGAACAGAATGGAGTAAAACTACTGAGAGATTGGTTTTCCAGGCTTTGGAAATGTGGACTAACTTCAGCAATTAATAACCTGGCTGGAATACAAAGTGCTGCCTCCTTGCCCTACCATTTAACGCAAACATCGCAACAAGAACTCTTATTGCATGTGGGAATGACACCCTATGTTACTGCAGGTTCTGCACAGTAAAGCAGAGTTGAGTGCTCTAACTTGGAACTTTCTGCCTCTTCAGGAGAGCTGAATCCCTTGCTCTGATGTTTTTCCTTTAGTTTTTCCACCCTGGCAGTGAGAGCCCTTTTCCTGTGCAGGGATTTGGGAGCTGATGTTACTCTGTGAAGCCTTGGTATGCAGAGTTGCCATTCTTGGTAGCAGGGATGAAAAGCATTTAATGGAAGAATTCCTGACCACTTCTGCTTATAAAAAGAGCTTCTGACTAATTTTCAAGGTCTTTTGCAATCTGTTGAAGAAGAGGAATTCCTAGCTGGAGCCACCGAGGAGCTCACTTTAATTACCTTGTATAAAGTGGTTTGGACTTTGAAGAGCAATTCATTAGACTTTGAAAACTGTGTATTGTTTGTTATTTTTAACTTTAGTCTCAAAGTCTATAGAAAAGCACTTTGTTAATAGGTGGATATGTTAATTGCTGCTTGTTCAAGAGCGGTTTGATGGCTGTAGTGCCAGAGGCTGTGCCAGCTGTAAAAACTGGATTCAGCATACAGCAGTGATTTCCTGCTTCTTGGCCCTGCTGATGGTAGGGGACAGGTTTCTACCTCATGACATCCCTAAGGCTGTTGTGTCCCAAATCAAATCCCACCAGAGTGCTCTTTGTGTCCTCCCACAATGCCAAGGTATGTGCTATGACAGCTCATTGCAGGTTGGCAAACCTGCTGTTGCCGTGGCACAGGTGGAGAGCGTGGGACGCCCATTGCAGGGGGTGCTTGGGGCTTAATGCGGTTACTGGGGGGATGCTGGAGCAATCCTGGAGTGCCATCGGAGCCCACCATGGTCCCAAACCATCTCCTGCAGGTCCTGCTTCTGCATGGTGCCTTTGCTTGAAGCTGGGGACAGATGCCCTGTGGCTCCAGGTGTTGGGACTGCAGGACATGTGTCTTACCCCTGGCTTCTGCTGGGGGTCCTGCCCAGAAGATGTGTAACACCCTGCTTTAGAGCAGTGCCAGGGTGGTGGAATGGAAATGTACCCTAACCACTCATGTTAAAAAAAAATACAAATGTGGAATCCTTCAGAATGAATGTGAGTATTTTTAGCTTGGCATCTGAAGGGACTGCTGATCTGACAAGTGAAATCTCACCCAGATGTTGTTATTTGGCACCAAATTGAATTTCTTCCCACAGAAGCTAGAGCAGCCTCGCTGCTGACAAAGATCAAGGGAAATTGTCTGGCATTTACAGAAACTCTTATCCAGGCTTATCTGTTACAATGTTCACATAGCAAAGTTTATTGGATTATTAATTTTAGAGCCTTGGGCTTTTTCTTTATTGCAGTTAAGAAGGAAAAATCCCAACCCAAAGAATCCTCCCTTCCCTCAGTCTCACTGGTACAGTTAGCTCCTGGACTTCTCTTACAGGCATTTTTTTAAGTGATGAAGATTATTTAAGTAGTGATTTAATCCTTTGGAAGCTCGCTGCGTTTGACAATGTTGAAATGGATTGTAGCTGCCTTGACTGCACTTAAATCTTACACTGGAATGTTGTTGAGGGCAGGTATTTTTGCTTTCATGCAGTGTATCCATGCTGGTATCTGCCCATGTACCTACCTGCTGGTTCAGGTTCTTAGCTGACAGCAGCTCTGTTGCATACTGTGAAGATGAGCATGAGCTGAGCTTGCTCACTTTTGGCAAGTGCCATATAGTATTGCTCTGGAGTTCTCATCCAAACTAACCTTTGAGTTACTGCAACCAACCTGCTGTGCCAAATGGTGAGAGCCTGGCCTGCCAGTCACCTTTCTCCCCTCTCTTTCTGTTGGCCTTAGATCTTGGCTTTTTGGTTGGTGCCCTTCTACAGCCTCTCCTGTTGATGCTGGTTAAGCCTGGAGCAGCCAACCTCTGCATGGAGCACACGTCAGGCTGTTGGAGCGAGTCTATGGCTCTGTGATCCACTGGTGGTGATGCAGAGGTTGCTGGAGCCAACAGGGTAGCAGTGGCCTGAGTCTGGAGATACACCATTGCCTGTTTCTGATCCTGAATCCAATCCACTTCCCTGGAGGGCTGCTGGGACTTTGGGATTGGGGGAATGGTTGGAAGGCAGGAGTATAACTACACAAACTGGAAAACTGAACAGGACGCTGTAGTTGAATCCCACTTAGTGAAAGCTAAATTGAAGACCTAATCTGCTGCCCTGCAAAGGCAATGGCATTTAACCTTCTGCAGATGGCAGCTGGAAGACAACAGGAGCTCTGTTGGGTACTTAAGGGGAGTTTGCAGGGGCTAGGGGGATTTGAGGGGCTTTTGGGATGTGTCTTTGGGAGTAGTTTCTAGGAAGACCCTGATAAATCAATACAGAGAAGCCTACCTGTGTATGGTATCCTCTTATTCCTGGCAGGATCCTGTTTCTCCTCTCTGGAGCTGAGCCCTTGATGGTTTAGGAAGAGCAGGGGGGTGAGGAGGATGTCAGTTCATCTCCCCTTGAGTGCTACAGTAGGATGAAGGCAGAGCTGTAACTCTTTGTCCTACCACGTGGCTCTGAAGGCTGTAAATCCTCCACTAGGCATAAACCACAGAATCATAGAATAGTTAGGGTTGGAAAGGACCTTAAGATCATCCAGTTCCAACCCCCCTGCCATGGGCAGGGACACCTCACACTAAGCCATATCACCCAAGGCTTCATCCAGCCTGGCCTTGAACACTGCCAGGGATGGAGCATTCACAACCTCCCTGGGCAACCCATTCCAGTGCCTCAGCACCCTTACAGTAAAGAATTTCTTCCTTAGATCCAGTCTAAACTTCCCTTGTTTAAGTTTCAACCCGTTACCCCTTGTCCTATCACTACAGTCCCTAATGCATAGTCCATCCCCAGCATCCCTATAGCCCCCCTTTTGGTTATGCACAGTTATTTGCACTGTCCATTGCTACCTGTTGGGAGTGAAGCTGGAGTTGACATTGTAAGCTTCTATCACGTTTTCTCTAATCAGCTTAGAGACACCTAAGCCACAGATGTATCGAACAGCCAACCCTAATGGTGGAGGCCTCTACAGCATGACTGAATTATTTATTTTGGTATGATGAGAATGTCTGGGCTTTATTGGGTTTTCTTTCAAGAATTGGGTTCCTCTTGAAGTCTGGAAGATAAAAGATCAGTGATTGTCTCTTCAAATGTCTTATTTGGAATCCTTCAAGACTTTTCCCTGTTCACAAGCTGCTGTTACTGCTTTAGAGGCAAGGTGAGGGAACTGAGGCTTCTTTTATTCTATTGAAGAGGTTTAAGTATATAAAGCCTTCGATCTTTAGTAATCATGCCTTGGATGGGTGAGTCCAGGATGCGCGTTGCATCCATTAGTTGAGAAGGGATGAGCACCATGGTGGGAGTGCTGCTGGGAAGGGTCCACTGATACAAGAGCTGCCCAGCAGAGTCATGTCCTATTGTTTGGGGTAGTTTAATACTGCAGTGTCTTTAAGCCAGTGAAGTCTGATAGTGCAGGAGGGTGTCCCAGGTGTTGGCAGCAGCACTTCAGCATAGCACCATTCTGCAGGCCACTCTGAGGGGAGGAGGCTTCTTGCCCAGCTTCTCTAGGCAGGAGAGAAGAGATTATGGTTAACTGAATACATGCAAAACCAGATGCTCAGCAGCAGCCAAGTCTCCTGTGAGTGGGGTGGTCAACTTCAAAGCTGTAGGTGTGTTGTGAGAGTGCATGTGAAAAGGTGAACTCTTGCTTGTGGGCTTGTAAAGATGAAGCTGATGTTTTAGAGCGGATTCAAAGAAGGAATTCAGTGTTTGGGAAGAGAAGATTAAAACTGATTAGACTTTAGAAGCAAGCAAACACCACAAATAGATCTTTGTATCATGATTCCTGCTCCTAGTTACTCCTCTGCCTGCTGAAGCCTTGCTGCCTCCTTCCTTGATGCCATCCATACAGTGGCAGTTTTCCTCTTTGAAAGCTTCTTGTTTTGTTGTTGATTTTGTTATTAATGTGTTAAAAGAGTACGGGTGTCACTGGGTCAATCCAGGCTGCCTTTGGCAGTGCTTCCTGCCAGGTGCTTGGGATACACCAAGTTTGCACTGGAAAGCTATGGTGGTACATCTCCCAGGTTGGCGATGATGTTCTAAACTGATGATTACAGGTAGGTGGAAAGAGCTGTCTGCATAATGAGAGCTCCCAGTTTGTCAGAATCAGTCTAGGGAAGTAATGTTTCCTTTCAAATAACCAGAACTTATTGTTCATAAATCACAGTTAATCTGTTTATTACACTAGCACACGAAGCTGGGAGTCTGGAGTGGGCTATAATGCTTAGCTTTAGGAGCAGAGCTGTAATCGTAGCAGCAGTTTCAAGTGATTTGAAATTGGGGGATCAGCAAAATGCAGGAGTTTGTGGAGGCTCTGGGTATTAAAAATGACTGCTGAGGATTGATGAGTTTCTTTAACAAATTGTAAAATCCATCATGCAGGAGTTAGGGCATGAAAGTGCCCTCCTGAGCCACATAAACCATGGCTTCGGAAGTATTGCATGGCAGTGCACACTGCTGGGAAGAGATTTGGGAAGATGCTCGCTTTTGCTCTTGTTTCTTCCTCTTGCTGCCTGGAATTTCAATGCCAGCACAGCACTGCATGTAGCTTACGAGGCTCTGGGTGTGCTGGATGGGGCTGCTGCCTCTCAGTGCTCCTTGTGATGCTGAGCCTGAGATGTGGGGTTGCTCTCTTGCCTGGGCTCCTTCTCCTCTGCTTCAGTCTGTACCATTTCCCTTGATCTCCCAGAATCCTGGTGCATCTCGGGCAGCTTTGCACAGCCCTTGCTCACAGCTGATGGAGAGCTCAGCATGCATCCTTGTGACCTGTCCTTGCAGGATGGAGCTTGTTGGCTTTTGCTGCTGTTTTCCTGCATCCTCATTTGAGATCTGCAGTACAGCCCCACGTCGATGGCCTCTCGTGCTCCCACCTGCATTTCCATGCAGACCCTGTGGGGCACCCATGTTGGGTATCCAGAGGCTGGCTGCTGTAGGGAGAAGCTGTGTTATGCCCTTTGCAAAGGGCTAGCAGCAACTCCCTGGCATGTCTGTGGAGCAGTGAAGTGTGTGGTGAAGATGCCACCAGCCCTTCAGCCCCTGCTCTGGGGGTGGCTTGAAGGGTGCAGCCATAGGGAAATGTGTATGGTTGAGATTCCTTCATTCCTTCCCCATGTCCTGCCTCTTTGTTCTTCCCCTGCAATTAAATGCTGATGCCCTTCCCCTCATCAGTGAAATGAGGCTTGGAGGTTAATAGGGGGCTTTTAGGAACTGCCTATGTGCTGCTTCAGCAGCTTTTAAACACTGTGCTTGATGTCTGCGCTTAGAGGTCTCCAGCCCAAAGTGTTCAGAGGAGCTCCTCGGTACTTGTGGACCTGTCTTCTACTGCTGGGGTACCAGCCCCTGCCAGCTCTGCTGCTTTTCTGCTCTGAAAGGAGATGATGCTTCCCTGTTTCTGCGGGGCATAGGGCAGCATTGGCCATGGGGCTGCACCCACTTACTCCGTGTGGTGCTCTGCTTCCATAGGAGAGGGGGATGTTTTGGATGGGGACATGTTCAGACAGGGTCTCTGCAGAGGAGCATCATGGCCATGCTGAGATGCCTGCAGTGTCTCCTGCATAGTGCAGTCCGGTGGTGCTGCCTTTGTCCCAGCTGCTCTGGCAAAACAGGATCCTCTGCCTGCATTCCCTGTGGGAGCAGGAGTTGGGAGATACACAGGAGCCCTCACTCCTTGGTTTCCTCTGTTCTACAAGTGGGCTGTTTTCTGTAGTTACTTTCAGAGCTGCATCTTTTGACAGTTCAAGTACTAACATTCTGAAATGCCTCCTAATACTATAAAACAGCCAAATTACATTTTGTTTGGTTTTTTTCCCTTTGTAATTCTAGTGCAGAGATGGGCACGGTGACACCTTCCATCTCTTGGCCTGGCAGAATAAACAGAGGCATTTTCATTGTGCAAAGTGTTTAAAATGCATTTGCTGTGCAGGAAAGGGAGGGGTGAGAAGGCAGCACCAGGCAGTAAAGGCAGGGACTGTCTCCGTAAAGAAAACATTTTGCTTTTAAAGCAGCAATAAGCTCCAGCAATGAAATAGCCAATGGTGCATCTCATCAGAGGGAAATGAACTCTTGTGGAGCCCATTACGCTGTCGATATGCTGTGGTTTCACATTCGCCTGCGTAGATGGTGTCACCTCAGGTGTGTTACTCACTCTGACTTCAGTGCTGATGTGAAATCAATTTGAGCAATTTATAACCCTTCATTTTCCTGTGAAAGTATATTAATCTGTGAAAACACCGCTCAAATAGGGAGGATGAGAGCTTCCCACGAGTGTGCGTAGCTGGCAGAGCCTCCTGCGTTATCTACTGCAGAGAAGCCTGTGGAACTTTTGGATGCACTGTAGAGAAGCCTGTGGAACTTTTGGATGCACTGTAGGCACTGACAATCCCGTTTTGAAGCTTTGGGCTTTATCCTTGAAATGTTCTAAAGTGGTATGAATGTCTTGGTCTGACTTTACACAACTTGGCTGCTTCCACTCTGCTGTAGTGTCTGGAAGTGGTGTTGATGGGATGGTGATACCTTTGCATGCTCAAGACTTACACTAAGAGAGCCCAGGAAAATAGTTCAGGGTGTATTTATGCACTTACCTGAATCACTGCTAAATCCAGCCTTGAGAGTCAGAGTGACTCTGTCATTGCTGCATTGTGCAGCAGTTCTTCACACAGGTTCTATGGGATGTTGGATTGGGCATTGAGAGTTAGAGTGACTCTGTCATTGGTGCATTGTGCAGCAGTTCTTCACATAGGTTTGATGTGATGCTGGATTGGGCCCATTTGTCCCATGAAGCAGTGGTGGGTCAGAGCTGAATGATGCTGATGGAAGAGAGAGAACACTCACATGTGGAAGTAACTGCATTTCCATGGGGAGATGCATGTAGGAATCACTGCATCTTCTCTGAGCCATGAGATGTAGGAAGCACCATGTTTAATCTGTTAGCATTAAAAACAAACCCTGAGTTGGAAAACTGATAATCTGAATGTGTGTTTGGGGAAAAAACATCTCACACAGACCTGTCAGCTGGAAAGTGAAGAGTAGAAAAGCCCAACCCTGAGACAGGGCAAACCAACCAGCAGTGCAGAGCAACTGTCACCGGGTTCTGTTGCTGGTTTCATTCCCAAATTTGTCATCTTCAAGTCAGGAAATCTGATTGAATGTCACAAAGCAGTAGAGAACAGTGAGGCTGCCTGTAGGGTTACAGCTCCCAGCTCTGGAATTCCCTCTTTTTGAGGAAAGTTAGTGAAGAACAGCTTGCATTAATGCAGCATATTTGTATTGGTCAAATTCCTGTTTTGGTTACAGGGAAAATTATGCTCCTTTTCTTTTTAGGGGAAGGAAATGAAATCAGCCAATAATGCGTGTAAGGAAATTGGTTGTCACTGAAAGGGGAGTCAGGAATGTGAAGGCTGATCAGATCAATGCATTCTCTGGAATCTGCCTCATTAAAACAACAAAATCAAATTGCTACTGAATTTGCAAGGAATTCAGTTGGAATGGCACATGTGTTTTTCCTGCCTTTGCATGAGGAAATGATTCCAGTCTGCTCAGTCTCCCATGTAAGTGGGCTGGCAACTGGTCTTAAATACACATCAATTGCAAATAGTTCTTCGAATGGAAGAGAGCAGTGGTGTTGGTCCTTCATCCAGCCCAGAGCACAGCAGGGTGGAAGCTACCATGTACTAGAGATAGCTTCAGTGGCTACTTGAGGTGCAGAGCTTCCCTCTGGATGAGGCTTTGAAGGTGATTATTCGTGCTGTCATTGTCAGGGGAGTGCTGGTCTCTGCTGTCCAACTGCATGGCTGAGATCAGCCTCCTTATGGAACCCTTGGGAATTACTCTGTACTTAGTGAGAGCTGGCTGGAGATCCTTGAGATGGCCTGGGAAGGGTTTCCATGGGTGGTGTAGTGCATTGTCCCCCTCCGCTGGGGAGTGGTTCTGCAGCCCAGCCTCTTTCTGGGTAGCAAAGAAGTTAAAAACTATCAAATATAAAGCTCTTGTCTAAAGAAAAGAAATGACCATGAGAATGCTGAATCTCCTGCACAGCATTTCCTCTGCCCAAAGTATTTGCTGTAAGGAGGAGTTGGCTCCTGCTATTAATGCATCAGTAGAAAACACATCCTGCTTTGTTTCAGTTGCTTTGGCTGAGGGAATGAATAACCACAGCACAGCACTGGGTGGTGGTGGTCTCCTGCTCAGCCTCTTGTGGTCTTCCCTTTCTTTGCATTTTGCTTTGCAGACCTTTCCCTCTTTTTTTGCCTTGAGAAGCACTTGTGCTGCTATAGCCTCCACTGTCCTTGGGAATGAGCTTTGCGATTCCTGAAGTGAGATTAAAGGTGTGTTTCCATACAGAGGAGCTCTTCTGTTCTCTGTGTTCACTGAGAGATGGCACTTGAGTGTTGGAATTTGTGGCAGCTTTAAAGCTGGAGGTGATAAGATGCTTTTTCCCCCTCTCTTGCTTTGTTCATAGGCTGTTTAGATAACAGCCTGGAAATGATATTACTAGCCCTGTACCTCACATTGTGCTGGCAGTGAAGAACAAGCAGTGCATTTGACATTTGGGGGAAACGCTTCATTTTCAAAGGGATGTGATTTAGAATCTTACTTCTTGAACTAATAGACAGTAAAATGCTACTTTTTTTTTACTGGCTTGTGCAGATTTTTTGCCTTGAAGATGCCCTGTAAAGCTCACTGCATTACTAGTATTAAGTCAAAGGAAATGCTTTGTATCAAATGAGAAGGCAGGCTTTGAACTGGTGAGAGGTTGAAAACCATTTACTCCCTCCAGCTTGTGATGCTTCCCTGTGACATAAGCATGGAAAATAATTGGGCTCACTAGTAAGTAAATATTTGATCCTGAAATGCCTCTTGAAAGTACAGAGCTGGGAGAGAATTACCTCTTCAGCCGCACACTGATTCCTCTGGATCTGTCTCATGCCACAGCTAGCGGGCAATCAGAACAACAGTATTGAGGGTGAAAAGTCCATGAAGGTTATGGAATAAACCTCCATTTGGTTTCTTGTGTCCTGTGCATTAGAATACAGCCTTTCATTATAGCATCATGTGTTTTTCCATCAACTTTTTGTGTAAGGGTTCTGGGTGAGTGTCCTTAATGAGGCATTTTATGTCTCCTCCATGTTTGATGCCTGGTTTTTAATGCTTTAAACTGACACTTTAGGCCAGAATTCTTCAAGACTGTCAGTTCCATAGGAATTGACAATTCCATTGACTTTCATGCTGGTTTGTGATGTTCAGTGCTGATGTTCAGAGCTGAGCTGGTTTGTGATATTAAGGGCTGATGTTCGGGGCTGAGCTGGTTTGTGATGTTCAGTGCATGTTTCTTCCACAGATAAACCCTCTGAGATTCAGAAGGAGCCTAATTGAGATCTTTTCTGCTTGTGTTCAATCCAGTGTAGTGACACATATTCAGGATGTAGACCTTGGGTTTGGGCTCTTTTGTGCATTCCACATCTTTTGACCACTGGAGCTGGCAAGGCCAGCAGCTGAGGAGCAGTGCCTGACTTCAAGTAGCATCATAGAATCCCAGACTGGTTTGGGTTGGGAAGAACCTCAAGATCACCCAGTTCCAAACCCCTGCCACAGGCAGGGACACCTCACAGCAGACCATGTCCAAGGCTCTGTTCAACCTGGCCTTGAACACTGCCAGGGATGAATGCTTTGGGCACCCTGTGCTAGGGCCTCTGTACCCTCACAGTAAAGAACTTCTTTCTTACATGTAACCTGAACTTCCCCTGTTTCAGTTTGAACCCATCACCCCTTGTCCTATCGCTACAGTCCCTGATGAAGAGTGCTTCCCCACCGTTCTTGTAGGATCACCTCCCTGAATACTGAAGTACTTCAACTTTGCCTTTAAGTTAATAACAAGGAGGAATAATGTACCAAAACCTTGATTCTCTTTTAAAAAAGCAGGAGGTTTAAAGGCTGAAAACAAAAGAAGGTTTCAGCTCTCCTGCTCTTCTTAAAGCACAAATGAGTTGGATCCAGGTACATTCCTGCTGGTACAACAAAAACCCCTAACCTCAAACTACACCCCCAAACTGTGACAGCGCTTCATGTTCATACAGACTTGCCCACATTCTGTCAAAAGCTAAGTTCTGTTCCAAAGGCTGGGAAGTGCTTCAGCTCATTAAAGAGAAGGTCATCAGGCTGCTTTACTGTAGGCAAAAAAGAGAGAAAGAAATCTTTCTCATCTGCCTTATTCTCAGGAACACTTGAACCATTTTGCCTGCAGTGCAAATTAGCCTGAGGCAGACAAGAGGCATTTAAAGTTGCAGTCCAGATGGTTGGAGCTTGGCAAAATCGCAGGTAAGTAGGAATAGGGCCCAAAGATCAGAAGCAGTAGGCAACTGTGACAGGCTCTGCCTATAATTAGTTATAATATTTAATCTAAATGTCTCTTGAAGGCTATTGTCCTGTTCTCAAGTGTGATCATTCATTGAGAGATCTGGAAGGGACTCAAAAGCTGGAGTTAAAGTGAGTTTACTTGTGGAATATGAGAGTGGCTTTTTATCCTCTCTCTTGAGCTTTGGGTGCCATGGTTTAGTGTGAGGTGTCCCTGCCCATGGCAGGAGGGTTGGAACTGGATGATCTTGGTTCCTTTCCAACCCTAACTGTTCTATGATTCTATGTGGCAAGGAGCTGGCACACTGAAGATCTGCAGTAGCCCAGTGTCACCCCTTGGTGGACAAAGCATCATTCAATTCTGTAGCATCGCTCATAGGGCAGTAAGAAGTGGAAAAGCACCAGCAGGAAAGCTTCATGTTTAAGTTGTACCAGAACTATGCTTTTGAGTTGCTGTGGGTTGGAGCTGATCTGCCCTGTTAATACCAGGTTTTGGCACTAAAATAGCTTTGGCTACACAAAATGATGGAGGCAGCTGGTGACCTGAGCCCTTAGATCTTTAGGTCCGTAAAACTCTTGTGGAAGCGGGGTTGGTGTCTTCATGGCAAGTGTCTGTTGTGCCTGAGCCTTTCTGCCAAGGCTGGTCTGGGGAAGCAGAGATCCATCTCTTTTGTGTCTATGTAGAGGTCTGAAAGTGCACATAACTCACCATGCTGGATTAGAAGGCTTCAGGGGGAGCGTTTGTGCATGTCTTGGAGCTGAGGTGATAGTACAACAGCAGCAGGTAAACTCAGTGGTGAAAGGGGACAGAAAACAGGACTCCTGCGTGTTATTTCTCTATGTGACCCCCTGCCTTGTCCTGGGTGAGGCACTGAAGGGAGGCTTAAGGAGTCCTCGAGAGACACACAGAGTGAACATTGCACTTTCATCCTCTATGCAGTTAGTTTTGGGTTGCTACTTCTGCATTCAGAGGTGGTAGAGAAGGGATTTAAGAGTGACTGAGGAGCAAGTCTCGCCTCCCTGCTCTCCTCCAGGCTTTACATCCTCCTTCATAAGAGCATCCAGCTCTCCTAAGGCAGAGGCACTGGTTTCATGCTCCCTGTGTTTTAACCTTATTTGCTTTTCTACTCTGCCAGTGGCTAATGCTCAGCTTAGCTCCCTGTCCCCCTCCCCTCCTTGGCCTTGTTGCACCCCCTGCAGAGTGCCCGGTCTCCCTCTCCCAGAGCGAGGTGCTTGAGGAAGTCATGCAGCATTAACAGGGAAGCAGAGCTCTGATTTTGCTTCTGCTGATGGACTCTGACGTGTTCTGAAGTGTAAAACGTTGCAGGGAAAACAACAACTCAACTTTGACTGAAAAATTAATTCTGTTGGCACTTCTCCTTTGTGGTGGGCTCTTGTCAGAGGACAAAGCTGCTGGCCCTGGGGGGAAAGGGTGAGAAGGTGGAAGAACAGAAGTAACGTAAGAGGAAAAATCTGCATTAAGGATGCTGGAGAGGGACTCTTCATCAGGGACTGTAGTGACAAGGGGTGATGGGTTCAAACTGAAACAGGGGAGGTTCAGGTTGCAGATAAAGAAGATGCTCTTCCCTGTGAGGGTGCTCAGGCGCTGGCACAGGGTGCTCAGAGAAGCTGTGGCTGCCCCATCCCTGGCAGTGTTCAAGGCCAGGTTGGACACAGGGGCTTGGAGCAGCTGCTGCAGTGGAAGGTGTCCCTGCCTGTGACAGGGGTTGGAGCTGGAGGAGCTTTGAGGTCCCTTCCAACACAAACCAGGCTGCGGTTCTATTACTGATTATCAGGCAATGATGTAGACTCTTCAGAAGGCATTGCCTTCTGGGCACTTACGGTTTAGAGAGAACCTATGCATCCAAGTTTACCTACTTCATAAATTAGTCTCTCCTCTAATTATAGTTAATGGACTATGACTTTCTGTGCTCTTCAGTGGTGTCCTGAGTTCCTCTGCTCCCCTAAATGCAGAGATAGACCTGTATGGCAAAGCACACGCTGTTCCTTTAGTGCTGCTTTAGGAAGCATGTGGAGGTGCAGGTGGGTTTTCCCATATATGCACTTCTTCAGAGTTAGAGATCTAGTCAAAAGTACAAGGGGAGGCAAAGTACCAAAGGGCTGTGCTGTTGGTCCTTCCTGACCTTTGCAATGTTGGTTTTCCTTTTGTCCTTTGAAACGAAGGGGTTGTCAGGGAGCCACAGTTTAGGAATAAGGGAATGATGGTGCAAGTTCTCACTGCTGAAATTGAGGATTAGGGACACTTGTCCACCGGAATGACAATGATGTAGCATCAGATCATAAATACATACACAACTGTTTGTACCCAGTGGTGCTGTTGTGTTTGATCTTGCTTCTTTCTGGGGTTTGCAATCCCAGTGTGGAACAGGGGACAGCAGTTGAGTGTGGACACACAGGGCAGGCAAAGGAAGGGGTATAGTGATGAGCGTGGGAAGAGCTGTGGTCTCAGCATCACAGCAAATAAAGGTGGGAAGGAAGAACCTGAAGGGAAAGCAATCAGTAGCTTTGCCATGTGTGTGGAAGCCCTTCAGGTTTGGTGGAGCATGGGAGGAAATTTAGTCAGCTAGTTTATTCACTTTCCTATTTCAGTTCTTCAAGAAGAAACGAAGCTACACTGTGGGCTGGTAACATGAATGGGAAAAGGAATAGTTATTGTAATAGGAGGCTGCTTGGTCATTAATATTCTATTAATTTTCCTCCTCCTTCTAATGGTATGAGAACACTGGATACACTTAAAAGGATGTATATCATCCAAATGGTGTCTGACAACAGTTCCTCCGCTGCTTATGATGCTTTTGATTGTTAATATAGATAAAATGTAAATGATCAGAATATAAACCCTCTCTTTCGTCTCTAATGTTTTCAGCTGCCTGTTAAACAAATTACATGGGAAAGTGAGTAGCCTGTTCTTAGTGCAGTGGTGTCACCCAGATACACTGCAATGCTTAATGCACAACATGAAGTGTCCTTGGTTGTTTATTTTCCTAGTAGTAATGACATTTTAGGCTAAGCCATTGTTGCTCCTTCAGAATGCAGCTGCTTTGTCCTTATACAGAGTGGTATTTTTTTATGCATTACAATAATGTCTTGCTGAGTGTTATGTCAGGGTTTTAATAAGCTTTTAAACGCCTATAGCATAGGTGGGTGGTTCTGTTGGGCTGAATTCTCCACTGCAATGCAACCCTGCATAGAAGTGTCCATCTCTGTTTTGTGCTGTGTGCCTACACAGCCTAAGAGCATAGAGAGGATGCTGCGTGGGAATGGTTTCCTGCCCAGGACCTCACAGCATGTGCATATGTCAGGCTCCTGTTTGGCTGTAAGAGCTGATGGGGAATACTTGGGCACTAAATCTATTTTCAGCCAGCAGGCATCTTATTTTTCATCTCTTGCTGTTGCATGAGTCTGTAGGTTTTGCTTGTTTTGCCTCCTGGAATATTAGCATGGTCTATCTTAACTTGCTTGGAGGAGGAGATGACCTTTGGATGGGTATTGGAGAGGGACTCGTCATCAGGGACTGCAGTGATAGGACAAGGGGTGATGGGTTCAAACTGAAACAGGGTTAGATAAGGAAGAAGCTCTTCCCTGGGAGGGTGCTGAGGCACTGGCACAGGGTGCCCAGAGAAGCTGTGGCTGCCCCATCCCTGGCAGTGTTCAAGGCCAGGTTGGACACAGGGGCTTGGAGCAGCTGCTGCAGTGGAAGGTGTCCCTGCCTGTGGCAGGGGTTGGAGCTGGAGGAGCTTTGAGGTCCTTTCCAACCCAAACCATTCCATGATTCTATCACAGTCCTTTATCAACTGTATTAGGACATAATAGGGTCTGTAATAGTTGCTGGCCAACATGAGGCATATTCATGACACATATAGGTGAAACTGGACACTTCTGGCAACCATTCTGTTAAGAAGTCCTCTGCATGGAGCAGGTTTGGACTACTTTGACTGAGGTGTAGTTAGCTACTGTCTCGCTGCCCTTTGGAAAGGGCTGGAAGTGGCTCTTCTGCCATGACTTCCACAGCAAGACATCCTGTACCACGCTCTCCTTCCTCCTGCCATTGGATGCAGCTATGGAGCAGCACTGTAACCTCCTCTGTGCAGTGGAACGAACTTCACAAACTCCAACCCAATGTTCCTACTGTTGCAGAAGCTGCTCATTATTTCAAACAAGATGTTAATGAGTCATTAAGAGAAGGGTTGTCTAATATGATTGCAAGAGCTGAATAATTACAGCTTGACAAAGCAGTTTAATACATGTTTGTCATACAAGGTGTCTAGGGACTAGGCAGGAGCCTTGTTTTAATCACTTAATAGCAGTTTCACAGGCAAGGCAGTATAGTGGGTTGAAGGCTGTTTGGAAGTGCAGTGATGGTGGAGAATTCAATTGGATTAAGGGACCAGCTCAGTAAACAGGAGCTGGTTTGCACTAGGGAACATCAGTGCACCTGAGCTGCCCAGTGCTGCTGCCCTGGGGCACTACCTGACTTGTACCAGGATGGTTGCTGCAGGCCGCTGGGATGAGTGGTGAATAGGATGGGGGAGCAAACAGCAGGGAGGCAGTTTTGAGATTTCCTTGCACAGAAAAGTGCAGATTGTTCAAACTTGAAAATGCTTCCTTAAAAGCCAGTTCCCTGGCTCTCACAAGGGCAGATTTGCCCTTCTTGAGACAGGATTTTTGCATACAGATCCCTAAAGCATGGATCTTTTCTTTAAGGAAAGACAAATACCATCTGCTGTTGCACCGTAAGCAGAGTCTTGGGCAGATCCAATTGGTAGCTGTAAGGTCAGACTGATGCTTTCTTCTGCTTTCATTTTGCTTCCTTCTGTCAGGAAAACTGCAGAGGTGTCCCTGGGTGCACGGCACAGCTTTTAGGTATTCCCTTTCCGTGTTAGTAGGGGTTAGATCCAAATGGAGTGACGCGTTTGCCAATCCACCCTCTGCAGGCATTAACATTTCACACTTCCAAACCAGAGTCTTCCTCTGGGAGCTGTAACTGTGTGCTGGCCTAGATAAACATTTAACTGCAAGGATTATCTCCCCTTTGCTGTTTAGGGTGCATGGAGCCTGTGGGGTCTGCTTTGCACTGGCACAAAGGAGCGCATCACTGCAGACGCTCAGAGGAAAGGCTGGTTCTGAGCTGTGGGGACCTGCTGCTTTGCAGCAGTGGAAACTTGGGGGTGGTCTCTAGGGTGGCAGCTCTCAGGTGGTCACCTGAAAGCTCAACAGGCATCTTCCCTTGACCGGTCAGTGATGAATGCACGCTTCTGATTGCCAGGGTGGAAGAAGCAATTTGGGGGTTTTGTGTTAGTTTGTAGCTTTCTTGTAAAATAAATAACAATGGTTCCATATTGACAGCTTGTGCATCAGCCACTTGCTTGCCAGACAGCATGGAAGTGCCTTAGAAGCACTTTCATGTTTTAATTCTGGGATATTAAGAACCTCTTTGCAGTGTGCACAGGAAAATAGAGCACGATCTCTTCCAGGCACCAGGACAGAGAGGAGGAATCGCATCTCTGAGGGTCTGAGAAAGGCTTTGCAGAGAAGCTGCTACAGCTCTGGGGAAGGGGGAGCACTGGCTTCTGGCTGTTCAGTTCACTGTTTAAGGTCAGATTATGTTGATTGAAAGCAACGCAACTCATTCCATCATCAAGCAAGGTTATTTACACAGTATATGGGGTTTAATTTGGGTGCTGCTGCTCCTGTGTTTCTTCCCGGTTTTGTATCTGGGATGCACCTGAGGAAACAAACTGCTGCGCACGTTTGGAGTGAATTTCTTATGCTTACCTTGCTGGATGGGTGGTGAGCTGGGGATTTCCCTTATGGCAACTTGCTTTCTAGTGGTGTTTTTATGGCCCTTGCTGTAGTTGCCATTCATCTTACTTGGCTTCAGAGCTGATCCTCCGCTTGCTCTGTTTCTTTGACTGCAGTGAAAGCAGACAGCTTCTTCTCCACATGTGGAATTACTTTCTTTTGGCCTCCCTCCCCTGCTTCACAAAGTCCTACCCAGGGTTCATTTCAAGCCTTTGTAAATCTTTTCAGTGTATAACACAGCAACAGCAGCACTGTGTGCAGGGAGCCCAGGAAAAAAACAGTGTGAGAGCTGGACACAAAAGTGCCTCTTAACTGGAGACATCAGTTCCAACACAACCCAAATTGTCACAGCCTCTGTTTTCCATAAGCCCAAGCTGTCACCTTCGAGCTACTGTGACTGAGGAGAGGTGCCTTCACCTGGGTACCTGCTTTGTGGAGCTGGGTACCTGCTTTGTGGACCTGTGTACCTGCTACATGGATCGAGCTGGGGTTTTCCAGGGCATCTGAGAGGGGATTTTATGGGAAGGGCTGAGGTTGTGTGCACATCTCACTTCCCCTTCCTCTTGCTTTACTGCATGATACCTTCTGAATGCAGGCAGGAATGACACAATAGCCCCAGCATCGGAGGGCTGTACTCTGGCTGTTGTTTCCTCTGAGGGCCAGAGCAGGTGCCAGGATGTTAGTGTGAGTTGTAAGGGGAACACGTAGCTTTATACAAGAACAGCAGCATGTTCGAGGTCAAAGCTCAGTGCTAGGGGCCATGACCAGTGCTTCTGTAGTTCTCAGATCAGCTTTCACTAGGAGATGAGTGGACATAACCAGTGTCTTGATACAATCTGATTGTTCGTTAATGATTACAGTGTAGTAGGCATTATCCCATTAACTGAAATCTCCATATTTCTCTTTTTGTGTTCCAGTTACAACAGCTTGTTCTGTGGGTGCCCACTCTTCTCTTTCCCTTCCTTCCCTCAAAAAGAAGGGAATCCCAGACTGGTTTGGGTTGGAAGGGACCTTAAAGCTCCTCCAGCCCCAACCCCTGCCATGGGCAGGGACAGCTTCCACTGCAGCAGCTGCTCCAAGTCCCTGTGTCCAACCTGGCCTTGAACACTGCCAGGGATGGGGCAGCCACAGCTTCCCTGGGCACCCTGTGCCAGTGCCTCAGCACCCTCACAGGGAAGAGCTTCTGCCTAATGTCAAAAATCCCACAAAATTCTGGAGAAGCAGCTCAGGTTGGTTCCTTGCACTGGAGCATCCCACCCCCGTGGGTCTGCATTTGAAGGCTGCCAAAGGAAAGCATCACCCTTGGACCAGAGGCAGCAGCAGGGAGAGTGGCCCCAGGGAATGTTTCACCATCTCAGACTGGTCACCTGCCCCAGGTCTCATTGCTGGAGCTGCCTGGGATGGGAGAGCCGCTGCTCTGGTCCTCAGAGGTGATGACATTGTCTTGCCTCTTTGGATTCCAGGTAGATAAGAGGTTAAATGGAACTAAACCAGCTTTCAGCTCCTCAGGGGGAGACTGAGATGTTTATCTCTCTTCAGACTGTTGTCTCTGGTATTGTCTTTCTCCTGGAGCCCTACTAAGTGTTTAATAGGAGCACTGGCTTCTGAGATTACATAGGCTTTGCTGGACCCCCCATTTTGGATACTGATATCCCCAAGGGAAAGCAGCGCTCGGGTGTTAACACACTGGATTCTGTTTCACCCACCTCATATTATTATTACAAATCATATCAACTTAATGAAACAGAGATCCACGTCTGGGAGAATCCGTTGTGTTGGCAGAAATGAAAGGTGCATGGGAATTGTGCTCGTGTTACAGTAATTGCCTCGGTGGTAACGTTAATGCTTTTTCACTTCAGTTGCTGCTTGTTGATTGAACAGCCCTTTGCTGTGGGCTGTAACTCTCAATGGCTCTGCTAATAAAGAACTAAACAGGCTAATAATGTTTTCAAATGTAGCATTGCTTCATTGTTTTAGGAGACTGCAATCTTTCTTCCAAACCCCAGTCCAGTCTGGGAGTGGGGCAGTGTCAGAGCTATGCAGTGAGTTAATGCAGGGTCTTTGCTGCTTTAGCTCTTTGGGAGACAGGTTCAAGATTAAAAGAATTTTATAGCTCCTAATACTAGAGAATTTTCAGCCATTTCAACTGGGAGACCAAGAACCGCAGTGACATGTATGTGGTGACAGTGCCCTTGTTGCCCGTGTATCCAGTGTGAATAAACTGTGATATAAACATGGTAGATGTTTGAAACCTGTGTTTAGCATTCCAACTGCAGGACTGGTTTGTGTTCCTACCAGACCGGTGCTTATTGCTCTGTCTGCATGGATGCTGCTGCAGGCAGAGGGGCCTGTTTTGGATGCTGGAAAACTGGGCACTGTGGGGTTGGGGCAGGAGAGCTCTGGTCATGCAGGGAACAGGGCTGGTCACAGGCAGCCCATTTCCTCAAAGCAGAGAAAGCAAAAGCTCTCCCAGGCACAGCTGTGCCATCTGCCTGAGCTGCAGGGAAGCTGTGGCTTCCCTGGCAGTGTTCAAGGCCAGGTTGGACACAGGGGCTTGGAGCAGCTGCTCCAGTGGAAGGTGTCCCTGCCTGTGGCAGGGGTTGGAAGTAGATGAGCTTTGGAGTCCCTTCAGCCCAGACCAGTCTGGGATTCTATGGATAACGTTTGTTTTCACATCCAGCTGACGCTGGAGCCCAGCAGCACTCAGTGTAGCGATATCTAGGGGATGTTTAGTGGTGGTGTTTAAGTGTTGAGTGCACCAATCCAGCCTTCTTGTAGAGCGCAAAAGGAGTTGAGTGTTCGAGGCAATGAGCAGCACATGCATTCTGCTCTCAGAGCTTGGTGTCCATATGGACACATGGATGCTGTAGTGTGATTTCTGCAGATGCAGCAAGAGCTTCCTGGTGCTGAAGTCACTTTGCTGCCTGTGAGTTGAGACTACCATGAATGACTGCTGCTGAATCAAGAGCACAGTGACTTTAAAGCACAAACCTGTAGAAACACCCTGATCTTTTATCCTGACCACTGCCTGTCCTATAGGCAACTGCTGTCTCTTCTGATGCTTCCTTCTGCAGCTCTTGCGCATCCGCAGATCCCTGGGCTGGGGGCTGCAGCCTGTGCACATCCCCTCCTACCAGAACCAGTGTTGTCTCTGCTGAGGAGCAGAAAGCTTGGCTGAGTCTGCAAACCCCTATCTTATGCAGGGACTTCAGTAAACTGAATTATTGTTTGTGAGTGTGTCATGAAATATGGCATTATATGGATATAAGGAAGAAATTCTTTACTGTGAGGGTGGTGAGGTACTGGAATGGGCTGCCCAGGGAAGTTGTGAATGCTCCATCCCTGGCAGTGTTCAAGGCCAGGTTGGATGAAGCCTTGGATGATATGATTTAGTGTGAGGTGTCCCTGCCCAGGGCAGGGGGGTTGGAACTGGATGATCTTGAGGTCCTTTCCAACCCTAACTATTCTATGATTGTATCTTCATACTTCTTTTTGTGTGGGATAAAGAGCTTGGTAGGGGGATGATTTGGGGACTTGCTGAAAGATGGGCTAAAAGGGGCAGATGCAGAACACGGTGATATCTGATGCCATGGTATGCTTTCCATATAGCAAACAATCCTGCAGGCAGTTAGTGCTGCTCCTCCCTATGGAGTGCTCCCTTGAACTCTGGCTCAGCTCTTTGGATCCCAGCTCATTACTGGACTGTGCAGCCCAGCTCCTTTGGTACTTCACAAGTGTGGAAATGACCTTTTGTAGCTCTTTCTTCATGCCTCTAGGATACAGCAGCTCCCTGTGCTGTGGCAGACTACAGGAGAGCTAATGTTTTCTCCAGGAAGCTTATCTGCAGGTTAGTAGGCTGCAGAACACGAGCAATGGTGAGGTTTACAAATGGGCTGACATCTTCGCTGGGCTTAGTGGGGTTTTACACACTCTGGTACTTCACTTAAAGCTCCAAGCAGGGAGAAACAGGACACAGACCAAAAGCCTCCCATTGCAGTGTTTTCTTTGCAACCTGAGAAATATTCTGGCAATAGATGATAAAGGAACAGGGCTTAACATTTAAGAGATAATGTTAAGCTTGTACAGCGGGTTATTGTGTTGGGAGCAGCTAAGCACAGAGAGCTTCATGCCTGCATGATGTGGGTTTTGCTCTGACAAGTTTGACTGTAACTTCAGGGCAGGCTGGTAGGAGCAGAGAGGTCTGGGGGAGAGTAAGGCTTGATGAAATATATGTTAAGGGAATGCAGGAGGATGGCTGCAAGTAGCAGAGTCCTGCAGGGACCTCAGAAACTGAGCACATTGTGTCTGATGTCTTCATTTCATAGCATCCTTGAGTGGTTTGGGTTGGAAAGTACCTTAAAGCTCCTCCAGCTCCAACCCCTTCCACAGGCAGGGACACCTTCCACTGCAGCAGCTGCTCCAAGCCCCTGTGTCCAACCTGGCCTTGAACACTGCCAGGGATGGGGCAGCCACAGCTTCTCTGGGCACCCTGTGCCAGCACCTCAGCACCCTCCCAGGGAAGAGCTTCTGCCTAAGAGCTCATCTCAGTCTCCCCTGTTCTGGCAGCTTAAAGCCATTCCCCTTGGCCTGTCCCTACAGGCCCTTGTCCCAAGCCCCTCTCCAGCTTTCCTGCAGCCCTTTTAGGCACTGGAACTTCTCTCAGATCTCCCCTTCAGGAGCCTTCTCTTGTCCAGGCTGCCCCAGCCCAGCTCTCTCAGCCTGGCTCCAGGGCAGAGCTGCTCCAGCCCTCGCAGCATCTCCATGATCTCCTTTGGACTCACTCCAGCAGCTCCACTTTGCTCTTGTGCTCCTGCCCCAGAGGCTTCTGCTGTAGCATCCTTGAAGGTCTCTCTATGCCTTTACCCATTTACAGGTAAAAAGTGCATTTTTGTGTTACAGACAACAAATGCATCCACTCACGTTCCTGTTCCCTGACCTGCCTGCAGAAAGTGAGTTGAAGCTTTGCAGGTGTACTCAACACTTCCATTCCCTGTCAGCGACACCACTCTGAGATCTAGAAGCTGAAAACCAGCACCTGGCTAAATTGTAGTGGAAAAACAACCTGGAAGCTTGTCTGATTTAGCAGGGGCTGGTTATGGAATGTGGTGACCAACTCTGCTGTTCTGAGCAGGGCAAAACGCTGAGCCAGCTTTGTCAGCTGAAATGGTTTAGGTGGCTTTAATGTTCTCATTGCTTAAAAGAGGCAAATGAGATGCTTTTTGCAGTGGTGTTGGGTTTTTCTGGGGGGTGGTGGTGGTTGATGAAGTGCATAGGGAAATGCACTTGGAAATCCTTATTTTGCCTTTGTGCCACTCACATCTTAGATTTCCTGTCAATTTATCTGCTTCCTGATCTATGCTGCCTTTTGGTGTAAACCAACCTGAATATTTAAAGTGTAGCATTTTGATTAGCTGAACTATGGATTTGCTTTGATGTGTCATTTCTTTTGTTCTAAACTGCCCTGACATTTCATATCTGTGGCAGCCAAACAAGAACATTTATGTCTGAAGCTATTGTTCATCCCCAAAGTGTCACTGCTAAATGAGACAGAGTTTAAGCATTTGATTCCACCACCCCCCCCATCTTTGCATGCTGGGAGGTCCATTTCTCAATAGCAGAACCAGTTTTCTTGCAAAATTCAATTAAATGGAATATCAAGCATAAATCGGGACTCGGCTCTCATTGTGTTTCTATATGTGCCTACTGCTGCAGGGGTAACACTGGGACAAGCATCCTTCAAGCTGTTACTTTTGTCTCAATACTCTTTTTCTGGAGGAAAACCACCCCATAAGACACCAGTGAAAACCAGTGGGAGCATTTCAGTGGCTGCAGAGCCAGTCGTGGTTGTGCTAGCCCTCCCTGGCTGACAGATGCTATGTAGTAGGGTGGAGGATGCTGAGGCACTGGCACAGGGTGCCCAGAGAAGCTGTGGCTGCCCCATCCCTGGCAGTGTTCAAGCCAGGTTGGACACAGGGGCTTGGAGCAAACTGCTGCAGTGGAAGGTGTCCCTGCCTGTGGCAGGGGTTGGAGCTGGAGGAGCTTTAAGGTCCCTTCCAACCCAGACCAGGCTGGGGCTTTATGATTCTATCTCATCCCCCTTCTACCTAACAGCAGGTTTAAATTCACCTCCCTCACTCCTGCTGAGCACTTGTTCACGCTGGCTCCCAGCCTTGGAGGAGCGTTGCTCCCTCCAGAGCACAGTAGGGTGTTGCCTTCGAAAGGTGTGACGACCTGGTTCAGGAACAGCTTGACAACCCCCCCTTGGGCTGCTCGGTCCAAATGCTCACAGACACCAATGTGGTGGACGGCAAATGGCGTTTATTGAGAGAGAACACGGCGTTATATAGCCTAGGTTTACAATGTCATTTCCGTCTCATCACCTGAACGCTATTGGCTACCTGGAGAGTGGTCTTATCTTTCCGTACAGCACGATATCTTCCAGCCGCCAGGCCCTATCTGCCTACATTTCCCCCCTCCCTATGCTTAATTAAATTGGCTAAAATGTAACAATCTTAAAGAATATATATATCGTAAAAATATACTAAATGCATTCTACTCCTATTCTCTGCTCTACAACAGACTTAGGATATATATCAGACACTTGGATAGAAAACATAAGGCACACTAAGCAAGAGGTAACAGGAGGATAACTGGGAATAACGGGGTATAACTGGGGATAAGTAAAGGAAATTTTGAACAAGAACATTCTTAAAGCAGTTGTTGGCTGCGTTTTTAAAGCAGTTGCCGGCGTTCTACTAACATGATGTTAACTCTCTCTAACCGGCTCTTATGTTAACTCTCTCTAACCGGCTCTTTACAAACGACATGAGCTTATTCAGTATACAAAGGCACTGCGTTGGCTGTTGTTTGGATCTAATTGGTGCAGAACTCTCAGGTGCGGGCTGGATGCTCGTTGGCTTATCGTCCTCTCTTGTCACCGGGGTATATGGGTTACGGGGACGTCTGATAATCCAGTCCTGTGGATAGAAACTCATGGCAGAGTTAAGCCCTTTATCCGCAATTGCCTTAACAATCGCTTTGTCATGGGTTCAGCAGGAGCAATCATTTTTTCTCCTTCTTGGTAGCTGGTGCAGTGCTGTGTTTTGACTTTCAGGCTGGGAACAGTTGCCGATAGCAGGAATGTTTTGAGTTACTGCTCAAATGTTTGGTTTGTCCAAGGCCTTTTCTGAGCTCATGCTCTGCCAGGGAGGAGGGGAGGACAGGAGGAAGGAGAGACAGGACACCTGACCCAGGCTAGCCAAAGAGGTATTCCATACCATAGCATGTCATACCCAGGATGTAACTGGGAGAGACCCGGAAGGGCTTGAGCTCTGGGGGGATGGAGGAGGTATTGGTCGGTGCTCGGTCAGGCAGGGTGGGGTGAGTTATGGGTCGGTGCCTGGTGAGGTGTTGTATTCTCTTCACTTGTTATTGGCTTTATCATTATTATTTGTAGTAGTAATGGCAGTAGTGATTTGTGTTATGCCTTAGCTATTAAACTGTGCTTATCTCAACCCGTAGGGGCTACATTCTTTGGATTCTCCTTCCTAACTGTCTGGGAGTTGGGGGAGCGAGGGGGGGAGTGAGTGAACGAGCTGTGTGGAATTGGTTTTAAACCATGACACGCTTGTATGTCCTTGGGTGAACAGTGCCTCTGTCCCCCAGGTGCCACCCGGACCGGGACCGTTAATGTGGCTGGTGAGGTCCGGTCGGTGCACGCGATTTGCATTTTCTTCCAATCTGTCAGAGGGATTTCTTCCCCTCGCGGTCCCTCTGTAGTTCGGGTGGGAACACTTTGGCTCCTGATTTTGTTTACCTCTGTTTCCTCCTCCTCTAACCTTGAACCGGTTCCGGACCGCTCGTCCTACCCGGGTCTGGTTCGGAGCCGGAACTCGACCGGGTGCCTACTTCCGGTTTTCGGTGCCCTTTTGTTGGGCTCCGGCCGCGCCCCCTTTAGTGGGTTGGCTGTTCCCTCGCTCTGGGTTCGCCCCTCCCTCTGCTAGGGTTCCAACCCCACCCACTTCTCCGGTGGGCGGGGCCGTTCCTCCCCTTTTGGCCCCTCCCTCTGCTCGGGGGGTGTGTGCCCAGCATGGGCACTGTTCCCGATGCCCGCACGGATCGGTGTCCGCTCTGCACCCCCCACCTTCCCCTTTCTGTGCTCCCTGCCTCTGCTCGGGGGTGTGTGCTCACCATGGGCACTGTTCCCGATGCCCGCTCGGGTCGGTGTCCGCTCTGCGCCCTCTCCCTCTTCCCCTTCTTGTGCTCCCTCTCTCTTCCCGCCAGGAGCATCCTCGCCCCGCCTTTCGCCTTCCTGCTCGGCGCCATCTTGGGGCGCATATGGCGGTGGTCTCGCCCTGACCTCCGCGGGCTCTGCTCTCTCCGCGGCCCCCCTGTCTTCCTCGGCCAGCGCTCCCCAGAGGGATCCAGCCTGGTTCTGTCCCTCTGAGAGCTGTCAGCGCCCGAGGATGGAGGGGTCACGTCACCCTCTTGCCGATCTTCCGGGTTAATGGAGTCGGCACAGTCTGGGGGGGGCAAAGTCTGCGTGGCTGCCCCGACTCCTAACTTCGGGGTGGCCATCAAACACTCCCTTGCTGCCTTCCAGGTTTCCTGCTCTTGCAGGGCCTTCCGCAGAGCCTGGACGACTCTCCCCATGACTTAAGATGTTTCCCACTACCTGAGGACATTGTCTCCTCAGCTAATGCATGAGTACATTTATCTCATGATTCTGGGTGAAGAATATCCACCGGTTGGGCAATAGCCCAAATTTTCACAAGTCTCTCAACAATGAGAGTAAAATCTTTAGGTTTACAATCAATATCCCACTGCTTATGTGATTCTGATATCACCTTCACAAGAGCTTCCATCCTCCTTGTGGGTCCAGGAGCATCCTCCCTCTGCTGGGCTGGTCCAGCTGCTCCGGCCACCGTTCACCCATCCAGGCGATTCCCGACCCCCTGGGTTCCTGACTATTGGGCTTCCCGGGTTCACTTGGGTTCCCTGCTATCGGGCCTCCCAAGTGTCCGCCGGGTACCTGCCTTCCAGCTTCCCGGGTTTCAGCACCACTTGTTGCCTTCGAAAGGCGTGACGACCTGGTTCAGGAACAGCGCGACGGCCTGCCCTTGGCCGCTTGGTCCAAATGCTCACAGACACCAATGTGGTGGACGGCAAATGGTGTTTATTGAGAGAGAACATGGTGTTATATAGCCTAGGTTTACAATGTCATTTCCATCTCATCACCTGAACGCTATTGGCTACCTGGAGACGGGTCTTTCCGTACAGCAGGATATCTTCCAACCGCCAGGCCCTATCTGCCTACAGCGGGGCTCCTGTAAGCAGGAATGGTTTATTGGAAAATGCTGTTTTCCCATTCTCTGGCTTCACTCGGGCCACACTTGTCCCCCATGCACTCATCACAGTGTTCTGTTCATACCTTTCTAGGAGCCCTAAAATTGTGCGTCTTGTTTTGAGACTTGCTTTCAAAGGAGTATTAATGCCTTTGGGAGCCTGATCCATTTGGGTGGAATGGGAAAATGTGGCTGGAAAGCCCTTCCTCAGGTACTGATTCCTGAAAACCTTTGTTGCCACCAGTGTTGGGTTTTCTTTAATCAAAAGCCTCTTCTTAATGTTTAAAAAGCTGCTGCTGGAGCTTTTAGTGTGAACATTCTTTTTTCTCATGTTAGAATAAGCTAATATAAATGGCTGGCAAGGAAAGAGAGGTTAAAATAGTCCCGATATATCTTTGCAAATCTATTTCAATTATGTTCCGTGTGCTTTTAGTGGAGACTATAAATCCTATGGAATTAAGAAAGCTGTAAAGAGAAGTGTTAGAGGAGAGTACACCTCACATTTCACCTTCAGGAATGAAAATGTTTTCTGTGAAATCAGACTCTGGAAGGGAAGGGTCACTGCATTGCTTGTGGCCATTAACAGCAGGAGGTGACCGGTAAAAGGACTAAGGGAAACCACTTTACATGGCATGGAAATGAAATGGGCAATGTAGTGAAAATCCCCATCGTTTGCTTTATACTTCACATTTGCATGGGGATCGTCTCAACTTCTGCCTGCCTCGTAGGAATTAGTGATTAAATTACCATAATTAAGAATTATTGATTAAATTACCATAACATGAGGTCATGTTTGGTCTGTCCAGTGTAGCTGGGCAGGAAGGAAGCCAGAGGAGTTGGAACCAAGATGCTCATGTTTGTAAGTGAGAGCACAAAGTGGCTCAGACAACGGGTACCACTTAACGATGGAGTGTGTTTGTGTATCTCTAGGGAGTATGTCTCTGGTAAATGCTACTCTGCTGCTGTTGAGCTAAAATGTGTAGGACAAGTTGGCTGAAGGCGTTGTTACTACTGGCATTGTGCTCGAAACACCCCCAGACCTTCATGTAACTGTTTTCCACCAAAGAGACAGTAAAAGCAATGAGGCAGAGCAGGCCTGGCCTCATCCTTGTGTCTGGGGGGGTGGTGGTGCAGAAATATTGCACAATATTTCTAATGTGAGGGTTAACACTGTCACTGAGCTTTTGGATGCTCCCTTTGGTGCTCATCTTATTCCCTGGCTGATGGGTTCCGGAGGTTTCCCATCCTGTGGGACGGGGACACCTTCCCATGTTACCCAAGGCTCTACCTTCTATGCAGCACTCAGCAGCACCCCTTGTACCACTCGCATGCTCTTGTCCCATAAGCAACCTTGGGTGCTTTTGCTGCTGTGCCCCTGTCCTCCTGGTGTTTGGTCCATGTAGGTCCTGCTGTCCTGGTGGAGGACATTGAATCATCTCTGCGTTTTGCTGAGAGCATCTTGGATTCTAGCCTTTTCTTCCAGGAGCTAAGAGATGTTTGACTTCCCCTCTCCCCAGCAAGGCAGTATTCAGGCTGAGGACAATTCCCTCTTCCAGAAGGAAGGACAGCCCCAGGCCAGCCTGTGCTGCTCCCTGGCTCCTCGGTGGTGGAGCAATAGCCTCTCTGAAGTTGTAGTGTCTCTAACAACCACCCTCTCTGGGACTTGTGGTGTCTGCTATTCATTAAGCACTGAGACCAGGGAGAAGATGATTTGCCAAACCCAGCTAATCCTGTCTCATGCCAAGGCTGCTTTCATGCCTCCTCTGATGCTGTTAACCAAGGGTGGCAGCTCTATTGCAGAGGACAGTGGCTTGCAGGTCTGTGCTGTCCCTGGAGCCAGCCCCGTTGCCTGCTGGGATTCTGGGATGTCTCTGGAATTCTCCAGCAGCATCCCCAGCACCATCACACTCTGCTTCAGGGTCTCTTCCCATGGGAATGTGTGAATCTCTTTCTGAGGCTTTCTGTAGAAATAGTGGTCAGTCTGCAGCAATGTCCCTGCATTCATTCTGTCTAAAGCCTTGGGGTTTAATCTGTGCACCCCTTGCTGGGTCTGCTGCTGAGGATGCTGTGAAGCTAAACCCACCTGATTGTCACTTGGCACAGATTTGCCATCTGGGTGCCTCTCTGTGTCATCTTTTCGTGATCTTTAAAGTGCAGGAAAAAGGAAGATGTGGGAAGGCAGTGGGATGCTGGGAAGAGCTGTGCCTGGTGCTGTGCTCGGTCTCACGAGTGTCTGTGCCTTGGCAGACCTCTTTTCTGTATTTGTGTATAGAAATAGAAACTGTGATGCAAAGGGGCCCAGTCTGGCCTGGCCTTTGTGATTCAGTGCTGGGAGAGGCTGTAAATACTCACAGGGTCAACATACAGTGTGAAATGTGGGAGGTGGTGCAAGGAGTTCAGTGTACTGAGATGCTGGAGGAGAGTGGAGTTCCTGAGTCCTCTGCTCCTCACTGGACATCAAACACAGGCATCAGAGAGGGGGGGAAGAAATATCTGCCCCTTAGGAGCCTCCTGTGTAGCTGTGACCTCTCCAGTCTGCTCACCGACGGATTGAAGCTGGACAGGCTGTTTGGAGCCCATCTGGTCCTGCTGCCTTCTCGGGGCAGGGGTTGCAGGTCCCAGCTCACCCAACCCATGCTGCCCCAGCCCACCTCCAGGCTGGTCCTGGCAGAGAGAGCTCTGCTATGCACTGTGTGCCTCCTCTGCCCATCATGGTCTCTATTAGTGTTGCTGTGTGCAAAGATGTCTTCTCCCTAATTCCCCATCTGTGCACAGCATTGCAGGGTTTAGATGCAGAGGTGTTTTGCTATTGATTTCACTGTGCATTCATTTTTCTGTTCAACTTACTGAATTAACTTGGGTCAGTAAGTTTACAGGGGGCACCAGTTAAACCAATAGAACCAGCTTGAAATGATAACCAGTGCAGAATGCATCAGTTAACAAAAATGGTTTAGTGCATGTAGGGCTCACGGGGTATAGTAATGTCCAAGTGCACATAACTGAAATATCAAGCTTCATCTTGACATCATTAGGTGTGACGGATCTTTGCCTCTGACACCATCCTCTGGTGAGCAATGCCTTGAACATGCATTGCTCTAATGTAAAAATACTCACTGTCTGGGGTGACATATGACCATTTCCAGTGTTGGCTGCTTTGTGGAGTGCATTTCGTACCTTGGGACTGAGTTTCCTCAGATGCAGCCTTCCCGTGCTCATTCTCCTCATCAGGGTGTTTATGTTCTCATTTCTCATTCTTCGTTAATGATGCGCACAAGTGTCAGTGGAGCTTCCTCTTGCAGTCATCGACACAGAGCCGTGTGTGATAAAGACTCATCAAAGTCATCATTACTCTGCACTTACCTGCACTGAACTGTCTGGTTTGGGTGCACACCTCTTTCTGATCTAAGCCTGTTCCTGGCAATGTGACTAATCATTGGCTTTCCTGTAGCAGTCCCTTCTGAAAAGCGCACTTCTCCTCTCATGTTTAATTCATGATCAAAATAGAGCAGTGTCTGCCTCATTTCTAGCATGATGCACACAGTAACTTAAAACCCACCCAGCTTTTATGCTGCTGCTGCTTGTCTTGATCTCACACTCAGGTGCCTCTCAGCTCATCTCTGCTCACAGCCCCAGGTCAGCTGTTGTGAAGTGATTGTGGGGCTGTCTTGGCTCCTCACTGGAGGGGCTTTGATCACAGCCAGGAGAGAGACCTGGATTTGCGGGTGCCTCCTGGCACAGCACAGGATCCATGCAATGAGTTTTATTTCAGGCATAGTTGTGTTTTGCTGGGGAAAACTGACAAAGCCAACACCAACTTGATTTGTCTCATTCTAGCTGGAGGTCTGTGACTAGTGGAGTCCCTCAGGGGTTGGGACCGGTGCTGTTTAATATTTTCCTCAACGACCTGGATGAGGGAACTGAGTGTACCCTCAGCAAGTTCACTCATGACACTGAACTGGGAGGAGTGGCTGACACACCAGAAGGCTGTGTTGCCATTCAGCGAGACCTGGACAGGCTGGAGAGTTGGGCAGGGAGAAACTTGATGAAATTCAACAAGGGCAAGTGTAGAGTCTTGCATCTGGGGAAGAACAACCCTATGTACCAGTACAGGTTGGGGGTTGACCTGCTGGAAAGGAGTGAAGGGGAAAGGGACCTGGGGGTCCTGGTCGACAGGAGGATGACCATGAGCCAGCAATGTGCCCTTGTGGCCAAGAAGGCAAATGGCATCTAGGGTGCATTAGAAAGGGTGTGTTTAGTAGGGCAAGAGAGGTTCTCCTCCCCCTCTACTCTGCCCTGGTGAGGATGCATCTGGAATATTGCATCCAGTTCTGGGCCCCTCAGTTCAAGGACAGGGAATTGCTTGAAAGAGTCCAGCGCAGAGCCACAAAGATGATGAAGGGAGCGGAACACCTCCTGTATGAGGAGAGGCTGAGGGAGCTGGGTCTCTTTAACTTGGAGGAGACTGAGGGGTGACCTCATCAGTGTTTACAAATATGTAAAGGGTGGGTGTCAGGATGATGGAGCCAGGCTTTTTTCAGTGATATCCAGTGATAGGACAAGGGACAATGGGTGTAAACTGGAGCATAGGAGGTTCCACGTTAACATCAGGAAGAACTTCTTTACTGTGAGAGTGACAGAGCACTGGAACAAGTTGCCCAGGGAGGTTGTGGAGTCTCCTACATTGGAGATATTGAAGGCCCGCCTGGACAAGTTCCTGTGTGATGTACTCTAGGTTACCTGCTTTTGCAGGGGGGTTGGACTGGATGATCTTTCGAGGTCCCTTCCAACCCTTGGGATTCTGTGATTCTGTGTGATTCTGTGACCTGAGCCCCACAAAACCAGCAGGCAACTCTGCCCTGAGCACAGAGAAGCCTCTGAAAGCAAGGAAATGTGAACTTACTCCTACTTTCCCTTCCCCAGCAAAGCTGTGTGGGAGAACAGACATGGTTCAAGCACAGAACCAAAGAGGAAAGCAGAAAAACCCAACAACCAAACACTAGAGATTGTAATTTCATTGAGGATTCATAAGGTGTAACAGCACCAAGCAAATTTGATGCTTCTAGAGCATTCATTTTATTTAGAAGGCTGAAAACCATAACTCTTTCTAGATAAAGGCACTCTTGTGGTCATTTGGATGTAGAAGGGCTTTATTCTGCCAAAAATACCAGAGCCCTGCTGCAGCACTGAAGCCCAGTAATACAAGACACAGCTCTGAATCAGAGCAGCTGATTCATTCAGAAACAAAGGTGCTGCACTTCTCTCCTTGATCACACTCACTGCCACTGCCGCCACTGAGGACAAAGCAAGCTCTGCTACTCATATGGCAGGTGAGATAAAGCTGCTTTGTTCGACAGCTCAACAACACAACGTAAGCAGCAGGAAGATCACTTCTCACCAAGCTCCAGAAGAGCTGCAAGGCTTCAGTGGCAACACCTTGGAGTGGGACTGGGAGTGCAGAACAGGGTTTAGGTCTTGAGAGCTCAAGAGATTTTGGTAGCTTGCTCCTAATGACAGTGTGCATATTTAAAACATAACCAGATAAATAAGACCTGGGCAAAGCACGATAGCACATCAAAGGCAAACACTCTGTGCAGCTTGCTCCCAGGACAGAAACAGAGGCAGCACCTCACCTATCGTGACACCCACACCAACAGTTACTTATTCCTATATAAACATATAATTTATTGAAATACCAACAACAGTTACTTACTCCTATACTAACCTGTGATCTATCTCTAACCTATGGCTGTTCCTATCTATGTGCGCCTGCGTTTTGGGGCAGATGGGCCAGCAGTGTCTGTTGACACAGTGGCAGCAGCCCTCCCCCCGGTGCTTGTGGAGCAGGCGACTGCACAGGGCTGGGTTTTGTGCTGCTCCTCTGCAGCTCCTGCACCAGCCTCAGCACCGCGTTGGCATCTCTGCCTGGTGTCCCTGACGCTGAGACCCAAGGGAGCTGCAGTGGCCGCTCTCAGCTGCTCCATAGCAGCTTCTGCTGCCGTCTCGATCTTGTGCAGGTTGGGGGAGTCTTCCTGGAAGTGCGGGTGGTAGTAGAAGAGCAGCTACAAAATGCAAAGGAGAGGAGTCAGTTGCCATCGGTGCAAGGAGGAGAGAGACAGAGATCTGGGAAGTTGGCATCTGCATCGGAAAAGGCAAATGTGTGTGTTCAACAGGACTTTCTGGGCATTTTAAACCTCAGCTGTTTGGGCTGAATGCAATGTTAGGGTAGAGTTTGGTCAGTCATAACCACCCTTGTGTTTCCAGCTGCTGGGAGCAGAGAAGTGTAAGGTCTTCAAGAGCCCAAAATCCAATGGAGAAACCCAAATAGGTCTTGCTTTAGAGCAGCTGAGATTGGAATGGGCCTGCTGGGAATAACAGTGGTGTTGCCGTGTATCTTGTCAGCATTGAGCAGCTGCCACAAGATGATTGAGGGTTATCTGGGTGAGGAGGAACCAACGTACCTGTCCCAGAGCAGGCCCCGCCGCTGCTATTGCCTGCAGCTCCCAGATGGGGGTGGCCAGGATCAGATCCTCTGGCATCCTACAGAAGCCATGGACATGGAGCTGGCCGAGGAAGCTGCTCATGTTCTCAGCCATGAGGATCCTGCGTGCTGCCTTCCTGCGCAGCACTTCCTGCTGGAAGAGATCCTCTGCAATAACAATGCAGCTCCCGTTGTTGCCCCACCAGATGGAGCTGACCCTCTTGGAGCAGACAAGCCTCCATAGCAGGTAGAGAAAGGCACAGGGTGCAGGCTTTCGGAGCCTGGCAGAGGTCTCTGAAAGACAGAATTGCCTGGTCAGGTCCCAGGGTTCATCAGGCAAAGCCTGAAGGGAGTTTTCTTTTGCGGGAGGTGGGTGGCAGCAGCCCAAGGTGCTCCCGTGTCACCTCTTCGAGGCATGGCCGACGCTGAGGATGCCTCCCCTGAAGGTATCTTGAGCACCGCTGGGTTGCTCCCTTTAGCACAAACGTTTGCTGAGCAGGCAGACTGGGTCCTTCCGGTCAGCAGACTGAAGGGCTGTGGCACCAGCAGCCCCTCAAGTTCTCCAGCATCACTGTGACATCAGGGTTCCATGAGGGTTCCATGTGCGGTGCCCATCTCCTGGCAGCAGGCAGGGGAAGGCAGCAGAAGTTTCTAGAAAGCCTCATTGTCTTCTCCTGCAGAATACTGTTTAGAGCTGAGAAGTGAGCCCAACTGTATTTGCCTTTGGCCTGTGCTGCTGGGGCCGTGCTGCCTCCCGTTGGCCCTGGGAGCTGGTCCCCAAGGCGGGATGGGGAAGGCTGCAGCGTTGGGCATAAGAGTGCCCAGACCTCAAGTTTGTGCCTTGGGCACCTTCCCCCTGTGCAGAAATGCCCCAAGCCTCTTGTGTGGAGTAACCCTGCTGTGATCTCAGCAGCGCTGCTGCTGTTGCGGCTGTGCATGTGCTGGGTGATGCTCTCAGCTTTCAGCAGGGCTCCGTGCTGCTCTGCAGGATGAAGTCCAAGTGAAACACCACCTGCACTGATCCTGCATGTGAAATAAAGTGGTGCTCTGCACTCCTGTACCTTTCTGGGATGGGTTCCTCTCCTTTTCTTTGAGACAGAACCATTAGATCCCAAGCCAGGACAGTTCTGGGCCCCTCAGTTCAAGAAGGACAGGGAATTGCTTGGAAGAGTCCAGCGCAGAGCCACAAAGATGATTAAAGGAGTGGAACACCTCCTGTATGAGGAGAGGCTGAGGGAGCTGGGTCTCTTTAACTTGGAGGAGACTGAGGGATGACCTCATCAGTGTTTACAAATATGTAAAGGGTGGGTGTCAGGATGATGGAGCTAGGCTTGTTTCAGTGATATCCAGTGATAGGACAAGGGGCAATGGGTGTAAACTGGAGCATAGGAGGTTCCATGTGAACATCAGGAAGAACTTCTTTACTGTGAGAGTGCCAGAGCCCTGGAACAGGTTGCCCAGGGAGGTTGTGGAGTCTCCTACGTTGGAGATATTGAAGGCCCGCCTGGACAAGTTCCTGTGTGATGTACTCTAGGTTACCCTGCTCTTGCAGGGGTATTGGACTGGATGATCTTTTGAGGTCCCTTTCAACCCTTGGGATTCTGTGATTCTGTGCTTCGGTTGTATTGCAAGGAACATATTATATATTGATCTGGTGGGGGAAAGGATGTGATATGGTGGAGTAAAACATGACCAATCCATCTCCTTGTTCAGGCAGATATCCCATATCTGTCTTCAGGTGCGACCCTGGCACACTGGCACACAGCCTTGTGTATGATCCTAGAGCATCATTCCCAAGCAGCTCTCCCAATGGTCTCTGGTGAGCCTGAGGAGGTGACTCCCTAAACATCTGCCCATAGAAACCACTTTAAACTGGGTTATGTGGAGCATTTGCTTGGTGCTGGATGGGGCAGTGGTGGCCACCTGCAGATGTGATTCTCCACTCCCATTACTCCCGTGTGCCCAGTGCATCTTCTCACCCTGCCATCGGGCTGCAGCAGCACTTGGAGCTTTCCATGGATTTGTGTTTGGGAGAAGGAGGTGGCTGCAGAGAGACAGGAGAAGATGAGATTCCTCACATAATGTTCAGACGTGACGCTGTGCTTTCAGAGGCAATTTGCACACCAGTGAGTTGGCTACACAAGATTGTGAGTTTTCATTGTCAGTGTTTTCTGCAAGGGATAGGAATCAAGGTTAAGGGACATGGAAAAGTGTGTGACAGGAATTCTCTTCATGTAACACCTCTTTTGGGTGGTCTGAAGTCTGGGTATCCCCATGCCCTCCTCTGCTGTGCTGGTTTGCAGGTAGTGGAGGTGTGGCATCTCTTTAGCCATTCTGAAGGGTTTATAAATCAAGATTTATGTTCTCTGACTACTGTAGGCTACAACTAAACCTGGCAACTAGTTGGGTGCTGCTGAATGCTGTGATAATTACAGAGCATTACATGACAGTGAGATAAAATCCCTGCTGAACGCACAACGGCTGTCAAGGTCAGGGTTTAGCAAAGCTTGTCATTCCCATGGCTTAAAATGCAGATTGCATCCCAAGTCCCAACTGGCTTCCTAACAGCTCTGAAGCTGTTCCTAGCTCACTTTTCCAAATTTGAGCATTCCTCCTGAAATTACTAAACCGTTCCTGAAGTCGGGTCCTGGTACTAAAGTAGCTGGGAAGAGAATCCTATGTGAATACTTGGGAGCTTGCTGGTTAACAGCAGTGGTCACTTTCATCCAGCACTTGGTATGCTGGTAAAGGGGAGTCCATGCTCCTAGTTTGATGCAGTTAATGAAGGAAGAATGGGTTTGGGGTTTTTTTACTCCAAAACAAAAACTTAGTCTGGGTAACTGCAGGTAAAGGCTGGAAACCCCAGCCCCAGTCTTGCTTTACAGTCTAAGGTGTCAGGAGACAAATAAAACGAGTCTGCCTTGGCTTTATTAAATCCTCTTCAGTTTTAGCCTAATGACTTTCTTTTACTGCTTTGGGTGGATGCACAAACCCCCTGGTGCAGAGCAGGATGGTGTCTGTTCCAAACCCAGCTCTCCTCTGAGCTGCTTTCCCTTCTCTCCATGTGCACTTATGTTGTTCCAGTGTGTGGGGTTCCAACCAGCCCATGCTGCCTCGGGGAGCATCCTCTGTGTGTGCACTAGGGAGGACCTCGGGCTCTCTCCTGCCTCTCCAGCATCAGCTTGCTGACCCATTGCCCCATTCCCTTGTGCTGTGGGATGTGATGGCATTTGGAGAGCAGAGGGACTGCCATACAGGTATCACTGTGTGCCCCTTCAAATGTTCCCATCCTCAGCAGTGCACCTGGCAGCTCCAGCTGGGAATTCCAGCTCCATGCTTGTGTGCTGGAGCTGCAGTGGCCGGGAGGCACATGCTTTAAAACTTGTTTTAGCCACTCTGGAGGGATTACACTGCTTCTGCTGTCACTTTGACAGATGCCTGTGCTTAACCTGCTGAAGGGACTTGCTGTGGTTACACTTTAACTGAGGTATCACATAGAAAGAAGTTAAAGTAATAAGAGGATCCCAACAGCATACACAGCCTGGCAGGGATCAGGGGCTGGTGGAGGTGGGGAGAGGAGCCAGCAGCCTGGGGCAGCAGTTTCTCTTCAGATAGGCATTGCTAACTTTAATAGGGACTGCAGGCACTGGCTTTGCTTCTGCTGGCAAAGTCATGCTTCCTGAAGGCGGCTTAATTACAGCAGTTTTACTGGATGCTGGAGAAGGGCTCTTCATGCGGGACTGTAGCAGTAGGGCAAGGGGTGTTGGGTTCAAACTGAAACAGGGGAGGTTCAGGTTGGAGATAAGGAAGATGCTGTTCCCTGTGAGGGTGCTGAGGCACTGACACAGGTTGCCCAGAGAAGCTGTGGCTGCCCCATCCCTGGCAGTGTTCAAGGCCAGGTTGGACACAGGGGCTTGGAGCAGCTGCTGCAGTGGAAGGTGTCCCTGCCCGTGGCAGGGGTTGGAGCTGGAGGAGCTTTGAGGTCCCTTCCAACCCAAACCAGGCTGGGATTTTAGGATCCTCTGCTCAAGTCTATTTGAAACTGGTTTTGGCTCTGAAATGGAATTGGATCTCTCTGGAGCATTGAGGTTGGTCAGGGTAGAAAGAGTAAGAGGGGAAAGTTACTTTGAAGTGGAATAATTCGTGGGAAACTTGCATTAAGCGTTGCCTGGATTTATACCCAGAATACCTGGATTTATACCCAAGGCTTATGGTGTTAGACTTATGCTGCTGTAAGAGCAGAATGTGGCCTGAGGTTTGGGCTGCAGCTATTCACGCTCAATGTCAGCTACATCAGCCAGCATCCTCCTTTTCCTCCCTTTATCCTTATTTTGTGCCCCACACAATTGTCTGTATTGGCCTTGCTTGAATAATACCTGTTGAGAAGGGAGAAACTGCCCCACTGATTATGAGTTTCAAATAGAGTATTTGTCTGGGAGTTGCTTTCTTCTTTGTTTCTCAGCACTGTCCTGTCCCCTTCTGCTGCTCGGTGGTTGTGGGGTTGTGCTATTCCAAAATCCCAGCTCCCCTTTGAAAAACCCCTCATTTCAGTAGCATTCAAGGAAGAAAGCTTTCCAAACCACAGGGTTGTCGGAATCATTAGTAAAACTTGATGCCAGAGCTCCAAATTAGGGAGGGGAAATGATAAAATGCTCTTTTTTCCCCTTTTTTTCCTGAGTGAAATTAAAATATCCTCCTGGTGCAGATGGTGCCTGTGCTGCAGTGCCCCATATGTGCATCCTGTGTGTGCAATTACACATTTCATCTTGACGAGAAGTTCGTGTTTCTGTAGCTGCCTGTTTGTCAGTCATCAGCTCGAGCCCCCCCTCCACAGAGCTGGGGTTGTTTGTCCTTAATGACATTTTAGGGCCTCTTTCTTCTCAGCTGAATGACAGGTATTAGCATGTTCCTTTGGAGGGTGCCTTTGGGTGTCTGTAAGATGGTGAAGAGCAGTTGCTGGGGTACAGGCAATCACAGCTTGTCTGTTCATCAGTAAGCTCGAGAAAAGTGTTTCCTAATGGAGAACGCAGAGGCAGTGCTGGCAGCCAAACTCCTGCTCTAGCCCCTAAATCCTTTCATTCCTAATAGGAAAACAAATCTGAAGTGTGGCAATACAATGGAGAGGCTTCATCAGTGGGAACTTGCAGGTACTGGTGTAACTCAGCACATGGGGTTTATAGGATTGAATGAGCTGTACTCCTGTTTTGGGGATTTTAAGTTGTTTTGAAGGAAGAAAACATGTTTTCTTTTGGAATAACTCTTCCCTGTGGGTGTCTGGGACAGCCATGCTGGCTTGCATCACTTGCCTGTTGCTATCAGAGGTGCATCCTGGGGGTCTGTTGAAAGAAGCCTTATAAAGGACAAGGTGTGTTTTGGGGCTGGGCTACAGCTCCTGTTGCTTCTAATGTGGCAGAGTTGGGTCGTTATAACTGCCCAGCAAACCCATTTGCTTAGGATTTGGAGGAAATACAGGAAAAGCAGGAAAACACCTGCTATGTCAGTAGTGTAGCATTAGAGCACACAGTGGGAATAGTTCTAGTTCATCAGGTGCAGAAAGGATCTCTGTAAGTAACCGTTCGCTTCCGTGCAGTATCTGCTTTGCTATTCATGTGTGAGCCTGAGTTAAGAGTTATGCTCTTGAGCTGTGAGCACAGGGGAGAGTACACAAGGAGGGAAGGTTGCTCGTGCTTTATCCTGCAAGGCATGCAAAGGGAGGCAGGTTCCCTCTGTCCTCATACCTGGGGGGCTCAGCAGAGGTGTGCTTGTTGCTTTGCGCGTTGCTTTGCTGAGCTCTCTGCATTCAGTAGGGATTAGAAGACAGAAATGAATAACCTTGTACACAGGTTCCTGGTCCCCTTCCTGCTCAAAGCAGAGGGAACAATCACAGGTCACAGTTAACAGTGCTGTGCAGCAGCATAGATAAGGGGGGAGCTGTGGGGTTATGTCTTTAACCAGAAGAGGTAGAGGATGAGCAAGAAGCACATAGTTCCTGATGCTGGCCATAGACTCATGGAATGGTTTGTGTCGGAAGGGACCTTAAAGCTCATCCAGTTCCAACCCCCTGCCGTGGGCAGGGACACCTTCCACTAGAGCATTCCCTTCCTCTCCTCTGCCCTATACCCAGTGTACACATTGCTCTCTTCCTCTGCTTTTGCCCTCACCTCTTTGTTGAAAGCATCTTAATCCACCTTAGCTGTTCCTTTGCTAACCTGGAGCTGTCCTAGGACTGGGGACCAAATGTGGGTACCCAGGGCTGGGTAGGGAGGTATTCACTTACCTGCTGCCACAAAGACTTATGGGGTTCTCTGAGGCAAGCACAATGGGGAGACCGAGTTTATTTCAATCCCTCTCAATCTTCCTTCTAAAAGCAAAGTTTTCTTTTCCTCCTGCCTGTCCTCCCCACAAATGCAGCCAAACCTGTGTGAGATGGCAGATTAAAAATGAAACCCTCATGAATGGGAAATGCAGCCTGCATTTTTTATGATGCAGGAAAAAAAGCAAATCCCTTTTAAAATGTGCATATTTTGAAGAAAGTAAATGACTAAGTAGGAGGGAATGTAGCTATCAATAAATATTTATTCCAGAGAAGTAATCTCCCAGCAGAATTGGGAATTGTCTTGTCCTTCGAGGCAATTAAATCAGTGTTTGGTTTTGGGAGTGGAAGTAACATTTTACAGTCACTTTTGGAACGTGGCCACAGTCAAATGAGAAGTTTCACCACTGCATGGCATTTGTTTCCAGAGTAATTGCACTTAAAGGACACAGTGATTTATAGGATGGGTTGTAATGATCTTGAAATGAGGGGGAGGAAAAATGCCAGTGTTAGTCCAAGTGTTGTGTGTTATGGCGACATTATAGCAGCCTTCCAGTACCTAAAGGGGCTGCAGGAAAGCTGGAGAGGGGCTTGGGACAAGGGCCTGTAGGGACAGGCCAAGGGGAATGGCTTTAAGCTGCCAGAACAGGGGAGACTGAGATGAGCTCTTAGGCAGAGGCTCTTCCCTGTGAGGGTGCTGAGGCGCTGGCACAGGGTGCCCAGAGAAGCTGTGGCTGCCCCATCCCTGGCAGTGTTCAAGGCCAGGTTGGACACAGGGGCTTGGAGCAGCTGCTGCAGTGGAAGGTGTCCCTGTCTGTGGCAGGGGTTGGAGCTGGAGGAGCTTTCAGGTCCCTTCCAACATAAACCAGGCTGGGGTTCCATGGAATTGCTTAAGTGCCTCAGGGCTGGTCAACACCAGGCTCTGTGGCCAGAAGCTGGTCCTGTCTTCCAGGAGTGGTCAGCACTGTAGGCAAGCTCAAAACACTCCAAAGACTACACCAGTTAGGAGAGGGGCATTTAATCCTATGGGAATAATCATCAGGAGGCCTTTGGTTTCCTTCCCACTTACTTCTTGAAAAATGTGACTCCTGTTCCTGTGTGATGTGCACACACCTTGCTTAAATGCTGCTTTTCCATCAGCTGCTCTAAATGCATGTTAAAGAGATGAGGAATGCATACACAGCAAGGTCATATAAATTAATAACTATCTAAGTGCTTTTGCCCTTTTCTGCCTCCAGAAAAGAAGTGAGGAGGGAGGGAACTTAAGACTGCCTTTCCCAAACGAGATGTCAGGGATGAGTTCAGGCACCATTGTTCCGCCTGCAGCCTGGGGACCATTTATACTTGGTCCCCCATTGCACTGTCACGTTGCCTGTACTTGAGCCAGCACGTGAGTTTTCATTTCCAAATGTGTTTGGGTTTGTAATTCACCCAGTGCAAACAGATTAATCATGAGGCACACAGAAGTTGTAATTATCCAAGCTTGGAGTACAGAAGAGGTATAAATCACGAGAGCCCTGCTTTCCAGCTGCCACTTAGGAATGGGAATTGAAGCTGCCTGAGCAGGGAGAGTTTGGGCTGGGAAGCGTCTGTTCCTGTGGCTTGCAGAAGAGTTAAGGAGGAAAGGGTTCACTCATAAATGATTTCTCATTAAGGAGCAGCTGGATTTATGAGATGTTGGCACTACTGGAATCATTTGGAGTTTTCTATTAGTGATGGGTTGGACCTTAAGAGAGAGATGCGTTATCTCCAAACACCCAGATCCTGCCAGTGCTTCGTGCAGTGCTGGAAGTGCACCTGAGCTGTGGTGCAGCACTGCTGTGCAGGGTGCTGGAACAGGACCACATAATCAGATGGGCTTCCCTAGCTGCCAGGCTAAACATACTGTCTTTGATATGGGGTCAGGCTGGTTGGGTGCAGAGTGAGGAGCAGCATCTAAACAAGTGTGTACCTCCACTCCTTCATCTGTGCTCATCATAGAATCCCAGAGTGGTTTGGGTGGAAGGGACCTTCAAGCTCATCCAGCTCCAACCCCTGCCACAGGCAGGGACACCTTCCACTGGAGCAGCTGCTCCAAGCCCCTGTGTCCAACCTGGCCTTGAACACTGCCAGGGATGGGGCAGTCACAGCTTCTTTATTCAACCTATACCAGTGTTCCACCACCCTCATAGTGGTCACTTTGGGATGATGCCTGGGGGTAGGTGCATCCTTTCCCAAGGGGTGAGGGGTGGCACTGCACAGTTATCACTGCCTCTGGGCCATCAAAACGGAAAGGTTAAACCCAAAGAGAAGAGCTAGGAGAAGCCTCAAATGCTGTTTGCTGAGGTTTTTCCCCATCCTTATATTTCTATCAGTGCACTGGGCACCACCAAAGCTGTGCCCATGGGGCCAACATCAGTAACCACAACTGCTGCTGTTAGTCCCAACCAGGGTCCCTCACCTCATGGCAGTGGAGTTGCTCTTGCAGGCTGCGGGGAGCCTCAGCCTGCAGGCACTGTGGCCAGGCAGTCCTATGTTGCCCATCACAGTTCCCAGGGACAGTGGGGACGTTGGACAACCTTGTAAGGCTGCTGTAATTCAAAAGTGTTTTGCTAATGTTCCCTTCGGCTTTAATGTTACATATCCTGTGTATGTACCTCTGGAATTGAAAGGGATATCGGGCAAATTTGCTCTGTCTGCCTTTAACTTATGCTGTCCTTATCTTGGCCTTCGTGTCGGTAAGAAAAAAATTGCTATTGATCTGAGGCTGTAGCACTACATCGTGCTGCAATTTCTCTTCCTTGCTAGTAGAATATAAATCGATCCCAGGCAGCTGTTTGCAACATGGGCCAGATACAGCGCTGTCATTTATATATTGTAAATCCAATGATGGCTGATCAAATCAGTGTGGCTGCTGGTCCAAACCTGACATGATTGAATTGTCAATAAAGCAGATTGTACAGGAAGGGAGGCACTGCTGGCAGCATTCAGGCCAGGCAGCATCACCGTGTTTGAGCCAAACTGAAGCAAGAAGCGAGGCTGGTATTGGGGAATTCCAACAGGCAAGGTGTTTGGATCCTTGTGTTCTCGCATGGATCTGGAAGGATGTGGGAGAAACCTCTCAGTGTAAATTGCATGAGAAATAATTAGTCTGAGGCTGAGGAATATGGATGGCTTCTGAGATGTTGTTGGTATGATCCAATACAAATGGTATAGGACTGGTTTGAATGAAGATGTTCAGTCTCAGTGCATTAAAGAGACAGTTTATTGGTGTTTGCTCAGAAACCAGTGGTGCAAGAAGGAGTGTGCTTGATAGTGATAGGACAACGGATGGTGGGTTTAAACTTAAATGGGGAGGTTCAGGTTAGATATGAGGCAGAAGCTCTTCCCTGTGAGGGTGATGAGGCGCTGGGCAGGGGCACCTTCCACTAGAGCAGGCTGCTCCAAGCCCCTGTGTCCAACCTTCCCGAGGGATGCATGGGGCTGGCAGGGTGAGCAGGAGGGTGAGGGCAGCTCTGTGTCCCTGTGATGCCCCGTGCAGTTCCTTTGGGATTTTCCCCAGGCTCTGCTGTTGGAAGCCCCCACCTCTGCCCTGCATTTCTGCTCCCCTTTTCCCTGCTTGGTTATTACTTTTGGACCTGCCGATGACTGGCAGCTTTTCCAGGATGCTCTAACTCAATTGCTTGTGATTGACCACACTCTCCATCTTATTACTGTGTTGCACCAGTTTAACTAAATCCTAAATCCATTAGGTGCTCTCAGATTGCTTTACAAGTGTCCAGAGGAGGTGGTTGCAATAAATCCAGCCTAATTCTCTCTGCAGACAGGGTTTTACAGCTTGAAGCCTGGGCTGGAAGCAGTGGAGTGCTGCAGGAGTGGGTTTGCACAGGAATGCAAAGGGTGAGAAGCAGTTCAGCCTCTGCTTGTTTGCTTTTCCTACCACCTACTTGAGATGGTACATGTGGGGTCTCTGTGAACATGAAACCAGAATATGGGGCATGTTTTTATCCCCACCATTTTAGGATGAACCTGTTCATGAGCCTTTTCCTGGAAATAAGGCTGGAATGTTCTGCAGCTTTGTGTCACTGTCTAGTTCACTTTCTTGGTGGACAGAAAAGCTTTGAGGGCAGACACATAGGAGATCAGTGCTGAGGACTCCCAGTCCCCTTCCACCAAATCCAGTGAGGACTAGAAGTGATGCTCTGTTTACGTGGCTTAAAAAAGCACCAAAAGCTAAACTTGCAAATAGTTTTGGTCTTTGCCATCCAGCCTCAGCACAAAGAAATCCCATGGATGCACCCCATCCATGCCGAGATGGCTCTGCATGTGGCATGAGGTGATGGCTGCAGATGCCCTCCACACATGGCATGGGGTTTGCCTGGCTGATGATTTAAACCAGATCCTTTCTCCCTTGTATTGCTGTTGAAGGAGTGTGTGCAGTCAAATCCATGTCAAGGTACCTTTAGGAATGCTCATCTTCTCCAGTGAATGTCACTGACCCCTCTCTTTATGAAATCAGTTATCTGATGGTTACGTGTGGAAGTGAATTGCTGTGATACATATTCCATGCAAGGCCTGGGGCTGGCTCTGCTTACAGCTACACATCCCTGCTCTGTCAGGGTGTTTGTGTGGGGATGACACAGCAGTGCAATAGCTCGGTGGGGCTGGAATAACTGTGCATACATGAGGGATTTTCAGCTTTAACTTCCCATTTTCTGCTGTCAAATCTGCAGCAGCACAGCTCAAAAAGGAATAGTGGTGCTCAACATCTCCCGGAATGCTTTTTCCTTTTGCCCTTTCTTTTCCTGCTGCTTGCAGACTAATGCAGTAGCATTGATAAAGACAGACCTCCCTCTTCCTAACTGCTTTTTTCCGTGTTCACTTTGCATTGTTTTCCTGCTGCTTGGCCCAGCAGAGAAGCTTTGCTTAGGACAGGCACTGTAGCTAATAATTCATTCAGGATGGAAGGAAATAAGCTTTCCCTCCTGAATTTTCCTTTCCTAGCTGAGATCTTGCTGCTCTGGGGGGAGCCATCCACATCCCAGTGCTGGGAATGGTGGGTTCCCGGCTCCGGTGCCGCTCAGCCTGCGGGGGAAAAGCGTTGGAGTTTCCAGTGGCTGCATCTGGGAGGAATCATTTGTGGTTTGGGGCTGTTTGAAATCCCATCTTGGGCTTAGATGTTGCTTGTTATGGCTGGAGGGTAAATAGTCCATCAGCCTGGGAAGCAGGGAAGAGTGAGCTCCTCATCCTTTAACACGGGGGGGTGGGGTGGGTGTGTGGTACTGTATAAAAGTGAAGACTGGGACGCCCCCAAATCAGCATGGGGTTGCCCTGATGTTTAGGAAAGAAAAGGGGGGGGGGAGGGGGGGGAGGCACTTCCCCATATCTGAAGTCTCTGGGAGGCTGGTGAATTTTTGTCTTAGAGAGGTAAAGATGAGGGTAAAACATGAGTGTGTCTTGATAGGAAAGATGCATTTGCAGCATGTTTTGCTGTCTCTTTTGAGTGGAAGCATGTGGCTTTTAGTTCCCACAACCTCAGGGCATTCCAAAATCCTGATTAAAGCCCTAAGAACAATGTGATCAGCATTAAAACTGGGAAGTTTGAAAAATGATACATTGTGAGGTTTGCCTTCGTTCCCTTCTCTCCTCTCCCAGCACTACAGGTCACAGCTTCAAGCTTTTTCCCACAGCAGCAAGGGCTGAATTGTTTTGGTCTTTAACTGTAAACCCTATCCAGAGCTGGAGCTTCAGGAAAACAACATTGTGCAAGATGTGAGAGTAATTCCAGTGCTTGGGAATAGATTTAGCCTTTGTCCAAGGGGGAACTTTGCTACCAGTATCACCTGTTGGAGTGGGGAATATGCCACTTGGACTCCAGATGGTATTTACACACCTAAGATGACATCCTATGGAAACATTCACCCTGTAAAGAGCTAGCTCTCTCATTAAGACTCTACTTCATAGGTACCTCTGTTTGAGATAGTCTGTTGGCTGGATATAGAAACTGGGCAATAATTCAGGTGGTACCTGATGACAGGGAATCAGAAGCACAGCAATAGTTCTGAGCAGCAGAGATGTTGATGCCCCTTTCAGCCTTTTATATTGCTACCCACGTCTTTAAGCTGAGTCTACCTGGATGGTTCATTCATGTGCAGTTAAAACCTTAGTGCAGACTTCACGGAGACAGCACATGTAATACAGAGGCTTAGGAGGGTATCGGAGATGCAGCCGGGTGCCTGAACACAGAGGAACTTTGATTTGGTTTATGTCTAAGTGCTCTTTGTTTAACTGATAGCTGCTAACTTTGTTTAACCGGTAACACATGTTGTGCTGTTACTGGTCCTGACCTTTTCCCAGTTAAACTGGCTTTAAATGAGAGTGTTTACAGGGAGATTCTGCAGCCCTGGTCTATGTGGCCTCTTTGTCTGGCCTGAGGCAGGGGGCTGCTGTCTGGGGAGAGTCAGCAGAGAGCTCTGTGTTTGCAAACCTTAATGGCTTCTGTTCCAGACGGCTCTTAACATTCACCCTGGGCAGGAGCTCCTTTTTCCATTGCCAGTTTTGGTCTTGTCTCTGTGGTTTTACTGCACTTTTAGGCTACTTGGGCATGTAAAATGCGATCAAATCAGTACCAGGGAGAGGATGGAGGTTTGCAGCACAACCTCCGGCTTAACAAGAGTGGAGGAGCAAGGGAAAATGGAAGGAATGCTTTGTGCTTCACAGAGAGGCTGTGTCTGTGTCCGTATGGACCTGTTTTGAGCCACTGCTTCTGGAAGTCAGGAGGAGCTTTCCCAAAGTCTGTTGCAGTGAATGGACCGTGTCTGGGAGCAGGGTCAGCAGCAGAGCGAGTCTGTCCATCTGAGCACTGGCAGCAGTTTAGCTCTGCCTTTGACTGAACCTCCAAGTGCTGCTGAGCATCCTTTCTCTGTGCTGGGGATGCTGATAGTTTGGCTCATTTCATTTGCCCTGTAGACAGATTCCTGAAGAAGGGAATCTGTGAAGTGGTTTGTAATGGAAAAGCACATGGGGAGTGTTGCAATGTGTGGTCAAGTGTGTTTTCCAAGAAGGCTTTTGTGGGTGGGGGTATATTGTAGAGCATCTTTGCTCCTCTGCTGGCCCCTGCCTGCAAATGTCCCTCTGTTGGCTGATGGAGGGAGGGGTGGGGGGGGTATCACCAAAGGGGCCTGGGGCTCCTGTAGATGAAGGGTGGCCACGTACCCATGACCTGGGACAGAACTGTCCTGGTGCTTTGCCCTTTCTGGCCTGGCTCAGGGTGAGGCTGTTGTGGGGTCCTTCTTGTGTGAAAAGCTGAAAACTTTGAAGTAAAGTGAAGATGTGTAGAATAATGCTATTTACTTCAAATAGGAAAATGTATTTAGATATACAAATGGGCTAATCTTCCTGGCAGGAGCTGTGGGGGGGGCTTTTGGCATTGAGATCTCTGTGTTTGAACCTTGAGCTCTTTCCCCACTGAGTTTTTTCCCCCATAGATAAAGAAATATCAGGTGTTGATTCCCAAAGCAACTCAATAATTGTACCCAGGTTGTTATAACCTCTCCAATATGTCAGTGCTTCCACTGCCAAAGGAGACTGGGGAAGGGAGGAGAAGCAATGGGAAGGTTTAGGAGAAGGTGATGCCTTTTCTTATTCAGCAGCGTGTCTCTAGAGAAGGAAGCAAACACTTACCCAAAGCCTCACTAACTCATTAAATACCTGGACTGGAGCCTTTTCAGACAGTCCATGGGGTTGTATGTCTTTGAAATGACCCTCATGGGCGCTTCCCTCCCTGTCCAGCAATAAACTAATTCTCAGGACTGATGGTGAAATTCTGCAAGGCATGAATTCCCAACTTGAACAGATTTACAGCGAGTTAATAGATTTTCCAGCATACCTCTTGCAGCCTATTTGTGGTGGCATCACTTTAACACGCACAGTCATTGGAAAATTGTCAGGAGATAGGATTTAGAATCCTTTCTGACCAGTGTTTCTCCATCCTGGGGAAGGCTCCATAATAAACATGACATGTGCAGTAAGGAAGGGGCTTGTATGGAAGTGTTCAGGAGTCTTTGGTGGTAGCTTTTCTATGGAAAAAGGTGACCCAGCCCTCATGAGACCCCACTTGCAGCACTGTGTGCAGTTCTGGTGTCCTCAGCATAACAAGGACATGGAACTGTCCCAGTCCAGAGGAGGCCATGAGGACTATCAGGGCCTGGAGCATCTCCCTTATGAAGACAGGCTGAGAACATTGGGGCTGCTCAGCTTGGAGAAGAGAAGCTGCATGGAGATCTCAGAACAGCTTTCAGTGTCTGAAGGGGGCTACAAGGATGCTGGAGAGGGGCTCTTCATCAGGAACCGTAGTGATAGGACAAGAAGAGATGGGCTCAGACTGAAACAGGGGAAGTTCAGGTTGGAGATAAAGAAGATGCTCTTCCCTGTGAGGGTGCTGAGGCGCTGGCACAGGGTGCCCAGAGAAGCTGTGGCTGCCCCATCCCTGGCAGTGTTCAAGGCCAGGTTGGACACAGGGGCTTGGAGCAGCTGCTGCAGTGGAAGGTGTCCCTGCCTGTGGCAGGGGTTAGACCTGGATGATCTTAGTGTCCTTTACAACCAAAACCATTCTATGGTTCTGGAGTTAGGAGAGGCTAAAACAAATGCTACCAAGAGGTCCACATACTTGCATGTGGAGAGTTGCAGAATAGGTGAGCTGGCACATTGTAATGATGAAGCTGAATCTATGTTGGTTTCCAGTCTTTGAAATGTGGTCTTTGCAAGGATTACACTGAAAGGACCCTTTGGAGGAAGTGTTCCTGTTTTCCCCAAACATATTTGTCCTTGCTCCTTTTGTTATTATTAGTTATAAACCCAAAGCTCTATTGATCTGGAGATGATGTGTTAAACCAGGCCTGAGCAGTGGTTGCTCCATCACCGAGGAAACCAGCTGCCATGAAGCTTTTGGTAACTATCGATCCATCTCTGTGTTCCTCTTTAGGAGCAAGTTTAGAACAAGTTGAATTCTAATACACTGGCAATGGGGCTGAGCACGTGCCCCCCCCATTCAGCAGGGATTTAAGCCTGCAAGGAACACTGGAAAGATGAACAGTGCCATTACTTTGCAGGCAACTATTTGTGTTCCTGAAGGAAAACCCATCTGGAATAGGTGGTGGAACCTCGGATCAATTCCTGTCAGCAGGGGCTGTGTGCTTGGCTCTTGAACGCCAAATGATCACCTTGTACTTCTGTTCCAATGCTGCCTTGCTCTTACAGGGGGAGTAAGGAGACAATGAAACATCTTCCTTTTGAAATGAGTGTTTATCAGCACAGGGCTTTGAACCAGGGGAAGCAGGATGCAGAGCCACGTGAGATGATGCTGGTTGTGGTCCAGCCACGAGCTCAGCTGGTGCCACCAGGATGTGATGTCTCACCTGCTTCTTCCATAAGCAGGGACCTGCTCATGCATCAAAAGACAAAACCAACCAAAGAAAACCCATTAAAACCCACCCCAAACAAAAACCCACAGCCAACCAAAACCCCTCAGCAAACAAACACAAAATCACCAAATCCCCCAAAAGCCAACCAACCAAACCTCCCTACCAACCAAGCACGTAAACTCCATGACAAACCCAACCAAAACCCCAACAAACCACCTTCAAATGAACAAACCACCTACAACTGAGCAAACAAGACAATATAAACCAGCAAAACAACTTCTGTTTTTGGGAGCTCTGCTCCAGATACCACAGAGAGGGAAGGAAGAAGTGAGTCCAGTTTTTGGGAAGTGCCAAGTCTGGAAACTGGGACCATGGGTAGGTCCTTTTTTTGTATGGATGAAATCAGTGCCTGGAGTTTGTGTGTCTGGGATATCCTGAGCCCTGTAGTGATGGTGCTGCTGTGGGCACGGTGTCCTGTGTGACCCTGTGGTGCCTCAGGCAGGATGTGTGTTGGGTGCCATGCTCCATGCTGAGCAAGATGCTCAATGAGTCAGATGTTCCCAGGGAGCATAGGAAGAGCCTGTTACACTTGTGCTACTGAGATGATGCACAGTCTGTTTCCCATATTGGAAATCCCTATCTTTCCCAAGTTCTGCCAGCACAGGTAGGAACCTGAAATCAGAAGAGGCTGAAGTGACTTAAAACCAGCCAACAGATGCCCTTAAATAAGTGCAAGTCCTTCCTGTTACTACAGGGATCAAGAGCTGATCTTCTGCCTTTTGCTTTTCATCAGACACTCAAGATAACTTTAAAGGGAATTTGGCTAAGGGAGATTACAGAGGAAGGAATTTGCTTCTCAAATAAATAGTCTGCTCCCCATTGTTGGAGGCTTAACAGGCTGATAAAAGCCCTCTGGAATGAAAGGGAGCCTGGAAAACACATCCAGAGCTGCCTTGCTCTAAAGCTACTGAGACCAATGCACTTCCAAAGACTTTGGGTTTTGTGTTGTTTGAATACTCACCAAGAGGTTTCATCCTCATTTATTCTGATGAATAAAGCAATTTGCTCAACGTGCATTGTTTTCAGAAGCTGCTTCTAACTTTTACTTGAACATAACTGGAGGAGTTCCCCAAACTGGTGTCCTGGTTGTTAGAAATGCTTGGCCTGTAGATATAAGGGCATAAGGAAGAAGTTCTTTACTGTAAGGGTGCTGAGGCACTGGAATTGGTTGCCCAGGGAAGCTGTGAATGCTCCATCCCTGGCAGTGTTCAAGGCCAGGCTGGACAGAGCCTTGGGTGATATGGTTTAGTGTGAGGTGTCCCTGCCCATGGCAGAGGGTTGGAACTGGATGATCTTAAGGTCCTTTCCAACCCTAGTTATTCTATGATCCTATATGGGAGGGAGTGCATGCATTCACTTGCTTTCTGCTTGAACTGTGGCTCATCAGTCATCTTTTAAGAGGCATGTGGCGTTTCTGATATCTTTACAACGTCATCAGGTCAATGTTGGAGCCTCCAATTCCTACAACATGGCTGGTAGGTGACCCAGTGCTGCCTTCCTTGTGTCTCCTCTCTTTATTTTTCTGTTTCATAGTAAAACCAAACCAGAATAACCCCAGATGTGGCTTTGCAGTGGTAAAATACCTGGGTCTGATGTATCTCTGCCTGCTCAGTTACCCAGGACAGAGATGCTCCTTTCCCAAGGGTCTGGAAGCCCTTCCTGCTGCTCTGTGTTCAGTGGGATCACTCTCATCCCAGCAGCCTCTGCCCTGTGGAGCAGCAGTTTATTCCCTGCTCTCTTGATTGCCTGGACTTGAACCCCAACCCTTATGTGGGCTTCAGCACTAGGATGGGGTGCGTGAGGAGGGGTTTATCTGTCCTTGGTCTGACAGATTACCATCACAACACAGCTACCTTTTAACTGCAGGAGCCTCTTGCCTCCTTCTGTCTCTGCTTTTCCTACTTGTGCTCCCAGAGCTTGTTTTGAACATGCTTGTCTGGGCCCTTATTCCTCACATCCCCCTTGATTTTGAGAAGGAATCCTGGTCATCCGCCCTTTGTTCCGACTCTGTTTGCATTTTTAGCTTTGTCCTCATGAAATTTTCAGGAATCTCTTCTATATTCACACATCTGTCATGGCACAAAGCAGAGCATCCCTTGATGCTCAGGGAAAACAAATGACACAATAGGAGTGCAACCCGTATTTTGTCACAGGTACCACAACCATGTGCTCAAGCACGAAGTTCCAGAAGAGATTTCCCTGCAGAATCATTCCTGAGAGGTGTTTGCTGTGGAACGTTTGGGGATTTCTTGGCAATGTCACTTAGAGTGTAGGTTTCACCATTGAAATGTGTACTCATAGAACCATGGTTTGGGTTGGGAAGGACCTTCACATCATCCAGTTCTAACCCCCTAACACCTTCTGCTAGGCCATGTACTTCAGAGTGTCTCCAGGGAATCTCTCAAAGCATCCTGGTGCCCATCAAAAGAAAAGCTCTTTCCCTGTGCTCCAGCATCCCTGACCCTGTCTTTTCCTGCTGTGAGCTGTGGATGCCTGTACGGAGAGCTTCATGAGACCCCCTCTGGGCAGGGCTGGTCCAGGCTGGGGCTGGTTGGAGACAGAGAGCTGCAGGAGCAGTGTTTCTTGTCTCCTTGCTTCTGGCATGCAGCAGCTTGTGGTGCTGGGCTCTGCTGTCTGCGTTAACAAAGGTTTGTGTATGGGATGTAAATAATACATGGGTGAAGCACAGTGTGACTAATTGCTCAGCAGTTGGACTGTTACCTAGGATGTAACTGTGGTTTTGGGGTGTTTGGAGTGGGTATGATGAGATGCAGAATACAGGGGTTTTATTAGAAACCTCAGGGAGTGTGTTTCAAAGTAACAGGGCACTAAATAAGTCGAACAATTAAAAAGGAATGGCTTTGGAGCTTGGTATTTTGATAGGCACAGCTAATGAGGAAAAGATGCTTCTCTGACAGGAGCATAATGGTTTGGCTTTGGTGAGCAGCACTGCCTTTGGAACTTAACTCCTATGGGAGGGAGAGTGGTGGGCATGGAGCTGGGAAGAGAAGGAGCCCCCCTCATTTAAAGGTTGGACTGAGACCTTTGCTCTCTTGGTCTAATACAGCAAAGGTACAAAGTGCAAACCTTGATGGCTTAAAATGTAGAAGAGGATAACTGAATTGTTCTAATTTTTATTACTAACACTTTGAAGCGAATCTCATAAGCTCCCGAGCTTATGAGTCCATAACTTTAATAGTGACAATATTGTAAAAGTAATTCAAAAAGCTGTGTCATAGTTGGGGAAAAAAACCCCAAACATTTCCTAAGCTCTAAATCCAAATGTGCTCAGAGCAAAACCCTGTATGAACAGCAGTGGCATCAGCTGATGGGGTTTGTAATCCTCAGACAACAGTAATTATGCTGTTTAGAAGAGCTTTTGTGTCCTGATAATGTTGTTGAAGTCTTGCAGTATCGCGTAAATCATAACAGAACAAATATGGAGTCTGCTTTTATTGCTGCCGAGGGAAAACCTCTTGGATTTCATTCCCTTTTTGCTCAGTATATGGCAAACTTTCCCAAGATTGGAAATGAATATTACCTGCTGTTTGAAAAACGACCAGCGGTTCCTCTCAGCAGCAGTGCCTGTGGCAGCCAGCCCCTTCCTGCAAACACTTGTCTCTTGGTGAGCCCTTTTGTGTCTTGCAGGAGCAGGGGATGATGTGATGAGTCTGAAGCTGTCTGATTCATTCAGCTGTTAAAGAAGCATTTCCTCTTCTGAGCTCACTCACAGGTGGATGCTGATGGCTCCTTAGCTGGCTCCAAGTGGTGCTGCAGCAATTGCCGTGTCAGAAAAGGCTTTTTACAGAACTCCAAATCTGTAGGATTTCCTTGAGGACCATTTGAATTCCCATCTGGGAACACTGGTGGTTTCTTCTCTGAGGGGCTGAGCATGGCTTGAGGCATGTGGCACTTGTACAGATGTAGAAAGCCTGAAGGGGATGCAGCAGTTGTGTTAGGACCAGATTAACTGAGGAATTCTCTGCTGCCCTGCCTGCAGACCCACGTTGTTGCCTCAGGATGGAAATGATTCCCATGGGCTGAGGGATTCCAGTGCCTGGCTCTTTGCTGATGTGATTTGTGTCCTAAGGAGTGAAGGGAGAGGGATTTGCATCAATAGGTCATTGCAGGAGGTCTTGGCATCGGCAGGGAAGTGCCAGAGAGCAGGAATTGCTCACAAGAGAGGTCTGACCAGGCCAGAGGCTCTCCATCTCCTGTGGTTATTGCTATGCCTTACACAGAGAGTTTGGTGCCAGGTCCTGTGAGTAGGGACCCTGCAGGAAAGAAGTCCAGGGAGCAGACCAGGGACACAAGGAGAAGGGACTGCAGCAAATCCACTGAGCTTCAGGAGCTGGTTCACTTGCTGCCCCAGAGCAGTTGCATTCATAGAAGAGATTTATTGGGGCAGAAGAGGCACATTCACACCTAAAAGGCATTTAAAGTGTATTTTGTTTTGTAGAGCTCCTGAGGTTTGAAACTGGTCCCAAGTGCAGCACGGGGCTATAATGTTGCAGCCCAGGGCACATCGGAGCAGCAGCATCCTGGGAAAGGCGCAGTGAATCATGAAATGCATCATGTGCAGAGGGTAGAATTCAGCTGGATGCCAGGGATCCATGCTGAGCTCAAGGGTGAGCCACTGCATGGAAATCAGCTTGTTGGTTTTACAGTTTGGGATAGCTTGGGAGCGTTAGCCACTCTACCATAAGGTCCTGGAGGAGATAGCCTTGAAGCTTTTATAGGGAGGTAGCAACACCATGGTGATGCTGCGAACTTGTCTATGATGACTTGCCTGGCTGGCATCCAAAAGATAAAACTGAGCCTTGTCTTTACTAATGGAATAACAAACATGTTGTAGTTCCTCCACTTTAAAAGCTTATCTTTATGTGCTCAAGATAAGGCTTTAAATGTGAGGAGATAACTGCATAGCTTTAGAAAACAATCTTTTGCAAAGGGGCAAAAGGAATAGAATGATTTGTGTTGAAAGGGAGCATAAAGCTCCTCCAGCTCCAACCCCTGCCACAGGCAGGGACACCTTCCACTGGAGCAGCTTGCTCCAAGCCCGTGTCTAACCTGGCCTTGTACACATCACTTGACCACTTGAATGCAGTGATTTCCTTTTCCTGCTGGTAATCCCCACTCAGGGCACTGCCCTGCCTGCTTCCAGATGGAACAGGGGAGACTGAGATGAGCTCTTAGGCAGAAGCTCTTCCCTGTGAGGGTGCTGAGGCGCTGGCACGGGGTGCCCAGAGAAGCTGTGGCTGCCCCATCCCTGGCAGTGTTCAAGGCCAGGTTGGACACAGGGGCTTGGAGCAGCTGCTGCAGTGGAAGGTGTCCCTGCCCGTGGCAGGGGTTGGAGCTGGAGGAGCTCTTTCATCAGTGCTGAAGGTATTTACTGTGTTTCAGTCAGACCTGAGAACCAGCTGCTCTTAAATTGCAGCTTTTTTAATGCTCCTTGAAATGAAGAAATTAACAACAGAACAAAGAAAGGCTTCAGCTGTCCTCTAGAAACAGGAGTTTCAGTAATGCCATGTTAGGAGAAGGGCAGGATTTACCAGCAGCAGATCCAGGCTATGGGATGTTGTGGGGGATCAGAAGCCAGCGGTGCTTTGTAACAGGCTGTTCCCTCCACCTCTACACAAGACTCACTCATGGGAGCACAGGGGAGAGACGCACACAGTTCCCTCCTCTTTGAGGCACTCAGGGTCTGGCCATGGGTCACTTCTGCTGCTGAGGCTTGAAGGTTTTTGCAGCCAGCCCTAAGAAGGGAGTGTTTCAGATGCAGCAGCCATGGGGCAGCTGAGTGTGAGAGGGTTTGGGTGTACAAGATTCTCCTTTTTTTTCCCTAAGTTTTATTATTTCTTGCATGTATTAATAGGGCAGCAGGAGGCTTCATGTGCTTTTATGGTGCCTGTTGTACTCTCTAATGGGTATGTGCCAAAGCTCCAAGGCACATCAAATAGACACACTTAGCCAGTTACGATGATAAAAATGATGTGCATGCCGTGACCTCTGAAGCAGTGGGACTCTGTGTGCATGCTGCTGGGCTACGCCAGTGTTCTCAGCTCCTTTCTGAAGTGTTCCTCACTGTAGGAGGTTTACACGGGAGCTTGGACCAGTTTTCTAATCAGCAAAGAGTCTGAGGGGAGCTTGCAAAGCACAGAGGAGCGAGGGAAGGGAAGAAGGATGACATTTTCTAAGGGAACTAAGAGAGAAGAGGTTAAAGGCGACCGGTGAAGCACAGCATGACAGTTCTGGCACCGGCTGCAGGGCTGGCAGGAAAACACTGGTCCAAAAAGTTCTTTGTGCGCTTTGAGGTGAAAGCTGTTCTGGGGCTCTTGAGGATAAAGGAGGGAAAAGTTTTGTTATCCATGTGCCCTATTTAAAGAGACTTTTTTGTGTGTTTAAAACTTTTAATAGCAGTGCAATCAGAACTTGCTGTGCTGCACATCGCCCTCGTGTGTGTCAGACACTGATGGAGAGATCTGCAGTGCTCTGTAGGGAGTGAGGAGTGAGGTGTCTGCTGTGCTGCTCAGGCAGGCGTGGAGGGAGGGCTCTGTCCTTGCTCTGCTGCATCCCTCAGTCTGTGCTGGTGGGAAGGACTGCTCCATCTGGGAATGCAGATGGTTGCTCTGGGCCAGTCCTGCTGTGGGTGTTGGGTGCTGTGGACAAAATGCTTCAGTGGCACACTTGGGAGGTTACAGGCACCAGATGGAATGGAGACTGTTGGCAAAAGTATAGCTGTGCTTTCATCCCTGCTTCATAGAATCATGGAATGGTTTAGGTTGGAAAGGACCTCAAGATCATCCAGTTCCAACCCCCTGCTAGGGGAAGGGATGCCTCACACTAGACCATATTGCCTAAGGCTCTGTCCAGCCTGGCCTTGAACACTGCCAGGAATGGAGCATTTACCACTTCTCTTGGCAACCTGTTCTATTGCCTCACCATTTACACCATAGCTTTCTGCATGCTGGTGTGGGGGCTGCAAACAACTTGAGTCCCTGTCCCTCCTGCATGGAATGCACCAGGAAGCAAAAGCTGGAAGTCCTGGAGATGTGATGGTTTCAAAAGTGCTTGAGGAATGTGAGGGGTCGTGCAGGGCAAGCAGCAAGGCCTGGTGTTGCTCAAACTGGTGGCACAACCTGCTGTGTGAGAGTGGTCCTGGCTGGGCACCCACGCTGCATCTCTGGTCCTCAGCATCACTTTGGACCCAGGAGCAGCACATGTTCCAGGGCAGATGCAAATTTGGATGTGCAGCTGAAGTGAGCCTGGTACATGCAGGAAGGCTCCAGCACTGCAGGGGCTTTTCAAATGGCTTTGAGGACACTTCATGCAGGGCTGGTGCTGGGGGTAGAGTCCAAATATCCTGGGTGTGATTACACTCCTATAAGTATTTTCCTTTTCATAATGGAATGTCAGCATTTACAGTTTCCTCATTTTAAACACTGTACACTCTGTCAGCCATTTATCTGTGTCTTAAATTAAGTCTGGAGATAGGATTCCTGTTAATATCAAATCAATGTGTAAGGGGGGAAATAAGAAATTGCAGTCTATCCCTTTTGTGGGATCAATATTTCCTTTAAAAGCTGAAATGCTAACTGGATCGGAGAGCTTTGCCATTTGAAGCGGAGTTGGTGTTAAAGAACGCACGGGTTTCCCCTGAAGATGGGTTTGCAGCAGGCACGGCTGCCAGCAAGTGTGTGGCCCAAAGTGGGCAGGATGGGACCAGCCTTTGCAGCAACGATCCCTGTGTCTGAGCTCATCTCTTCATAACTCTTTCCTCTTCTGTTGTGTTTTGCAGAAGCCTTTGAGATTGTAGTGCGACACGCAAGGAACTTCACCAACAGCATGTTTCGGAGCCACTACCAGAGCATGGGGCCCAGAGCTCTGAAGTTTGTTGGAGAACTCTTTACTGATGTCTCTCTGTACATCCTGGGCTCTGACCTCAGTGTCAATGACATGATCAATGAGTTCTTTGACAGTTTATTTCCTCTGGTTTACTCTCACTTGCTGAATCCCGGCTTCCCCGAGCCCTCCGTGGAGATGGCTGAATGCCTGCGGGCAGCCAGGAGAGACCTCAAAGTCTTTGGGAACTACCCAAAGATGATGATGACGCAGGTGTCCAAGTCACTGCAGGCCACCCGAGTCTTTCTGCAGGCTCTCAACCTGGGGATTGAGGTCATCAACACCACTGACCACCTAAAATTCAGCAAGGACTGTGGCCGAGCGCTGCTGAAGATGTGGTACTGCTCACACTGCCAGGGACTGCTCCTGGCCAAGCCCTGTGCTAGCTACTGTGCCGCAGTGATGCAAGGATGCTTGGCGGGTGTCATAGAGATTGATAACCACTGGAGAGAGTACATCAGGGCTCTGGAGGGGCTGACCAAAGGCATGCATGGCATCTATGACATGGAGCATGTCCTCCTGAACCTGTTCTCCTTGGTACGGGATGCAATAATCTACGTGCAGAAGAACGAAGGAAAGCTCTCTGCAACTGTGAGTAGCTCCATGAGCTTGCTGCCACAGCAGGGCTGTTGTGTGCCACAAGCTCTACATGTTGAAACCAACCTCTCCCTTTCCTCCAGCCAACACACCCTTAATGCTCTTATTACCAGCTCCTCTCTCCTTCCGTACCCCCCAAAACCTTCTGGTAGTATTTGAAACTGGGGTTTATGGGCCTGGGGTTGTCAGAGGAGAAGGACCATGGAAGTATCAACTTATGGATTTTGTGTCGTATGCCATTCAGACAGCAGAAGTCTCCTGTGCCATCTTATGTGCTACCTCTGCTTGGTGATGGCCTGAGACATGCCAACACAGCGTGCAGGCAGGACTCATGGGCAGCACATGAGGCTCCAGGGTACAGAGCAGGACACTGCTTTCTGCCTGCACTCCTCAGCCCCTTCCTGCAGGAAAGCCCTGTTTCACAGCAGCCTGCCAAGCACCTCTTAATGTCCCCAGGACCAGCTGATAGGGTCCAAGAGTGGTGGCTCTGCTGAGCTTAAGTTCTGCTGCCAAGGAGCCAGGGCAGGATCTTCCCCCACCAGTCACAGTCTGGAGCAGCAGAGAGCAGAGATGTAACTGTAGGTTTAGCTTGAGGTCAGGTGAGACGGAGAAGTCATGTTAAAGGTGTGATAATGATGTATGCAGGAGAGAGCACCCACCTCAGCTCTCAGCCCAGTCGGGACTTCTAAGGCAATAAGAAACAAAACCTACTTCTGCTTGTAGTGTGAGCCTATTTGGTCTCCAAGAGCAGCTGACATATTCAGCTGTGAGCAAAAGCATCCAGGATGCTATGCACCAGCAAACCTGCTCTGCTCTGTAGGTGCTAAAGCAGAACAGAGCCCTTACACGCTGTATGGCAAGTTTTGCAAGCACACTCACATTCATTGATGTACAGTCCTCAAAGGAAAATTGTCCTTCTTTTTATTAAAGATGTCTGTGTATACAGTGAAGGAACATCTCTATCAGTTATATTATTGAATACAGAGACCTTGATCTGCCTACAGAGGAGGTGTTTGTGGGAGAACAAGTAGCTGGAGTGGCTCTGAGGTCAACACAAGCCATGGCAGTAGAGCCATCATCTGCCCCTCCTCTGCTGAAGCAGAACATTGACTTCCTTTAAAATAAGAAATCGCTGAGCATTGCAAAACCACTCAGTGCTTTCATACTTAGAGAGCTGTTTGGATTCATTACTGCCTTATAGAGGTGGGTACTCAGCTAAACATAACTCCTCTCAGTTATTTAATACTCAGTGATTCTTTTATTTGCTCTGAGGCAATTTTTAGTTGTAGAAGTGTAGAGGAACAGAAGATCTAAGCCAGCCCAGCCAGTTGTCTGGCAATTGGCACTGAAAGAGAATGGCCACTGGGTTTTCCAAGCTTTTCAAACACCAGTACTGCTCAGCTGAGGCTCTTCTGTCAAATGTGAGCCCAGAGCAACTTCTATGAGTGAAGGTCTGAGCTGTTCATAGAGAAATAAGACAGCACTGGCAGTGCTGACAGTCTGAGCTCCAGCCCTGCAGATGCCTGATGCTGATGGCTGGTCTGCACCTGGGATCTAGAGTGAGCATCTCTGCCTGTGAGGGCTAAAATACAGGTTTACTCTTTAGCTGTGCTGGAATGGAAGTTTCTCTGTTAATCTTATCAGCCCATATTGGGTTTCAAAGGCTCTGTCAGTAGCAAACAGTTGTATTTACTGTTATTCTGTAAATGTGATTGGTTTTAGACATCATCATCAGATCAAAGTCTAAAATGTCATGAGAGTTGTCTTTGAAAATGTGGGATTTTGCTCTTGTGCTGGCTCCTCATATCAACCTCTGTTATTACTGACCTTGGCTACCACTGCTTCTGTAGGCATAGTGCAATGCACACGTATGTTATTAAGGCTAATGACAGGTTATTTAATTGTCATTAAAATCCTCTGGAATTATGGAAAACTTCTCTTCCATGCCCATAGTGATTGCAGCCTGAACAACAACACGACTGTCCTTGCCTGTCCTATGGGCTGCTTTGGTTTCTCATAACATTGGTGGCATTTCTGTGGCAGTAGTTTTCCTTCCTGGTATTTCAGGTCTTTGGGTGCATTACTTGACCAAGCATCCTTCCTCCAAGTAACTGTTCCTCTGTCCCCTGTCACCCATCCCCAGACTGGGTCAGGCATTTGAATAGGGACATGGACCCCTCCTATAGCTTGCAGCAGACCTGGCTGCCAAAGGCAGGTGAGTTGAGCTGCAGAGGTGTTGCAGGACCTCCAGGCAGGTTTCTGAGCTCTGCAGTCCCTGCAATGAGGAGTCAAAGTTGATGGGCTTTTGAAAGCTGTGTGCCTACAGGCACGCATTTCAATGTCAGCCTGTGCTGGTGCTGTGCTGCTCTGTACACTGCAATGTGGAAGAGTGAATTCACTAAGATGTCAGCAGGCAGCTCCCATCCCAAACCCTGCTTTAGATTTGTCAGGGGTGGATGTGGTGTGTTAGAGCTTTGCTGTTTCTACACTTTGTCTATTTAAAAACCTTACCCCTAAAATGTGCTGTTAAAATACTTCACCGGGGAGGCAGAGTGGGGAAATTTCTGTCTAGGGCTGTATCTCTGTTAATTCTCCTATCTGCTGTATTTTTTCTGGTTGAAAATGTGCCCGGTACATCCACCTCTTGTGGCTATTTTAATCCTGAATGCAGAGGAGAGTGATTTCAGTCAGTCTGTTCATGCCGTCTACCACAGAGACAATCGGAGGGATGCACTACACATAAACTTCATCAAATATTCAATCCCACCCCTCTTGAAGTTAGTGCTTTATCTGCTGTTGGATGTGCAAGAGAGACAATAGATCTGGGTGTCTTACACAGCCAATAGTTGATCTCCTCTGGAGTTAGAATCACAGAACCCCAGCCTAGTTTGGGTTGGAAGAGACCTTAAAGCTCCTCCAGTTCCAACCCCTGCCACGGGCAGGGACACCTTCCACTGCAGCAGCTGCTCCAAGCCCCTGTGTCCAACCTGGCCTTGAACACTGCCAGGGATGGGGCAGCCACAGCTTCTCTGGGCAACCTGGCCCTCACCATCCCCTCCACTTGGCCATTGTGCTGTTGACTCCAGCTCTGTGTGTGACCAACATCAGTTCCTCATCCATGAATGGGTCGAGCTCTCTACCTTAAGGCAGCTCTATAGATGTATTTGGAAAGGTTACAGAATTGAGGTGTAAAGGCTGTTGGATTCTATATCCAAGTAAGTATCTTTTTCTTAACACTCTTTTCCACCCCTGTAACTCATCAAGGTTTTGAACCCATCCCAGCAGAGTGGGAACCACCAGCAATTCACAGCATAGTGAGACACGAACCGAAACCGGTGGGTGGCTTGTGGTGAGGCTGTACCATGTACTGCATGTGGGGAGGAGGATGCTCTGCAAGTGTGACTCATCAGAGAGAGGGATGTGGATACTGGCTGCATTAACCTATTTGTCCTGCATGCCCAGCCCTTTGGATGTGGGTGGCAGGATTTCTTCTGCCCTTTAGCTGTGGTGTGGTGTGTCTGCATCTGGACGTGGAGCTAAAGTTGCCTTGAACAGCAAGATTTTCTCCTTGGCAGGGCCTCTGTGTGTTAGTGTAGGATCAGGTACAGAAGATGCTGTGGAACTGATGTGTCTGGGAATCATACAATCATAGAGTGATTTGTGTGGGAAGGGACCTTAAAGCTCCTCCAGCTTCAACCCATGCCACGGGCAGGGACGCCTTCCACTGGAGCAGCTTGCTCCAGGCTCCATCCAGCCTGGCCTTGAACACATGAATGCAATGATTTCCTTCTCCTGCCAGTAATCCCTAGTCAGGGCACTGCTATGCCTGCTTCAGGCTGAAAAGGGAGGTTGAGATGAGCTCTCAGGCATCACTCCTTTCCTGTGAGGGTGGTGAGGCACTGGCACAGGTTGTTATAGCTCCACAGAGAGAAGCAATTTGCTCTGTTGCAAAGTAGTGAATAGGAATTTGCGTTACCAGCAGACACACAAAGATGCAAATCAAGAATAGGTAAGGGAAAGGACTTTTAGCACCCAGGGATGAAGATGTCACTGTCACCATAGACAGTGACTCAGTGCACTTGTGAGCACAGCCGTGCAAGGGTGGTTTTCTCTGGATGCTGCCCAGGAGCTGCTTTTGGAGCTGGCTCACCTGGAGGCTGCTTTGCCTGGTGGATTACAGCAGCAGGGAGCTCCAGTGAGCTTTTCCTACCTGCTAATGGATTTCTTTCTTGTGAGGAAAGCTTTGAAACTCCAGTTCTATTCAAGAAGTTGTTTCCTTTGAGACGCTGAGGTCATTTTCTCTGTATTTTTGATTCAGGTTGCTTTCTGTTGGCATCACTCCTGGGCTGGATGTACAGCCTCTGTGTTCTCAGTTTCTTTATTGGCCAAGTTTAACCCTCAGGCTGTTCTCTAATGCTTACTGGTAGCCAGCTCAATTTTTCACTTACCTCTGGAAAAACAGGGGAGGATTTGGTTTTCAGTAAGCTCAGACCCACTCGTAGTTATCCCAAGGTAGCATCTACTGTTGTTAACCATTCTGTGAGAGGTGATGGAACATGCCTGAGAAGACAGGTTAAAGCAAGCCCCTGTTCCTGCTACAGGCAGAAAACAACCAGCCTGATCACCAAGGACAGTATCAGCAAAGTGATGTAAACACCTCAGCTGTATTATGATTAGTTGTCTGAAGAGGTTTCAGATAGTAAAGGTTTTCTGGTAGTTGGGAAGCACGTGGCAAGGCACTGAGCTATGAGGTGTTGATTTTCATATAGAAACCCCAGCTTGTTGGCAGCTTGGCTGGTGCTGAAAGAATAAGGGCATAAATTCTTCATGCCTGCAGTTTTGCAACCCAGTATCAACAGTTTTGATCCAACATGATGCTGCTGGCCTTAAATCTTGAATTACAGAGGAGCAAATTAAGGATCCTCATCTCATTTTTGGAAGGGGCTTTTGGCATGGATGCTCTGGACGATCCCATGCCTCTGACATTGAATATCAACATGGGTTTAATTTGAAATAGCACTTGATTTTGCTTCTGTCTGTAAACTTTTATATTGTCCTCTCCTTTTTTGCTCTCCCTCTGTCATTTCAACTGGACGTGCTCTGTCTTCTAGCGCCTTGTGCCATCACAATGGAATTTGCAGTGATGCTTTCTGTTTGTTAAATGAAAAGTAGAAGGTAGCTGCTAACAGTTTCCCCTCCTCCCTGCATATACACACAGCAGCAAGGGGGGCATCCTTTCACAGTGCCTTTAATGCCCAAGCCAGCTTTGCACTGAAGCTCACACGAATCCTTTCATTGACTTCAGTCAGAGGCAGATCACTCAGCTGGTGGCAACTTCATCCCTGCTGTGCAGCTTAGAAAGAGCTTTTGAGGCTACCGCATCTTCTGGGAGGGGATCTCATACATTGCCCACTGAGCCTGGCTTTATCTCACTTCACATCATGTGTTGGTTCGCAGCTTGCACGTGATGGGATGTCTTGCATCTTTTCTGAGCTGAAGTCAGAGCAAGCCCAAAGATCTCATGGAGATGTAACTATTGGTTCTGTTTACCTGTGTGCATGTACTGTACCTTGGCCTCTGCCTAGTTTCAGTGGAGGAGCTAACTTGTTGTACAATGGTCTCCCAAGCATTTAAAAAGATACTTGGCTCCAACATAGAATCATAGAATAGTTAGGGTTGGAAAGGACCTTAAGATCATCCAGTTCCATCCCCCCTGCTATGGGCAGGGACACCTCACACTAAACCATATCACCCAAGGCTTCATCCAACCTGGTCTTGAACACTGCCAGGGATAGAGCATTCACAACCACCCTGGGCAACTCATTATTAGGAAGAGCTGGTGCAGGTAGTGGTGCAGGATGGGGTCTTACCAGTTGGAAATGAGGGTGCACAGCTTTGCAATAGTGAAACATCAAATCAACCCAGTTGGAAAAGACCTTTAAGACCATCAAGTCCAACCAGTCCCCAACGCTGCTAAGGCTACCACTAATCCATGGCACTGAGGACCTTGTCTACATGGTGTGTGAACACTTGCAGGGGCGACATATTTTTTTCTTCCTCATTTCTCTTCTTTTTCCTGGCTCCCATCGCAGCTGGATTTGGCTACTGGACATGGGATACTTCGGAGAAGAGAGAGCTGATGATCGTGTCATCCAGTTCAGGCTGTGTGCATTGCAGGAGGGGCTGTACAGGGGTGTCTGTTCCTTGGGCACTGGGCTTTGAAACTTCCAACTGTCTCATTTAGTAATAAATTGTAATGAACAAGGACATCAGGTGAGGTCTTGACACAGATTGAAGTGGAAAAAACACGAGTTCCAGGCTGAACCAAAGATCACAGCATTGGAAAACTCCCTCTGGGTGTCTTGAGGGTTCTGCTGCTTCAGGAGCCATGGGAGAGGTGCTGTTCCTTGGGAATGGGGCACAGCCCCTTTGCTTGGGGGGTATTCACAGCTGAGCTTTGCAACTGAAACTCCTTCACAGTTAAACCGGCCTCATGCTCAGGGCCCTTGCTGAGATCCAGATTTGGGTTACCTGAAAGATGCCACCAACTGATGCATGGCAGAAACAGGAGGTTTTAGGTCTGCAGGCTCCTCGGAAGGCTCAGCCCAGAGAAGCTACATCCATGCCATGAACTGCCATTCCTTTTACTTAGCTTGGCCCAGATTGTCCCTGCAGACAAGCCGTTGCCCTCCACACTTACTGGGAATCAGGGAGCTGCCTCTGGGATTCTCTTAAGCTGGCCACGCATCATGTCTTTCAGCAGAGCTAAAACCTCCAAGTAGCAGCCCCATGGACTCGACTTCCTCGGTCGTTGTCCTGATTGCTGCAGCCTCTGCAACCTCGATTAACACAGATGTCTTATTAGCAAAATATATTCTGGCCCATTTCCTTTCCTGCAGATTTTTCTCCTTGCTAAGTCCAATATCCATCTCTTTATGCTTTCTAAGCTAAACCCTCTTTTGGCCTCATTATCCGTGACTGCAGTTTCCACTACGACCTCCATCTGGGGTCATTCGCCGGGCATCCTTCATCTTAACCACGCTGAGTTTACTCCCTGTGACAGTAACCCCCGTGAGTGTTGCTGCTTTAAAACTAGACCTAACTCTCCTATTAGCAATGCTGATGAATGAGCCAAGAACAAACCAGAAACTTAAAAGCAGCCCTCTGCAAAGCAGCAATAGTGCCCAGAGCTGCCCAGGTGGAGCAGAGGCATCTTGTTTTGTGCTGGAGAGGATCAGTGGCTGGATTGCAATGAGTGTTTTGCTTCATTCTGAATTCTCTGCCTATGTGCTGTGAATGATACAATTTTTACGTCTTACTGCAAAGTGGCTTCGAGGTACCAGGCGTGAAAGATGCACCCCTACAAATACATTTAACTGAAGGGAAAAGACTGCAATGAGCAATTGAGGCAGGTTTTCACAGCACCACAGAATCACTGGGGTTGGAAGGGACCTCTGGAGATCATCCAATCCAACCCCATTTGCTGCAGCGATGCCCCCCTTGCTGCCAGCAGACCTCTCAAGCAGTCCTCTTGACCTCTTTGTGCTACTGCAGAATGAACCAGTGGCCTTTCCCATCCCTACCTCTTGTGTTGCTCCACTAATAACCCCCTGAGGGCTCAGCCCCTGCTCTTGGAGGGTGAAGTTTGCTACTAACTGCGTTATTGTGCCAAAGGCTCATTGGAGTGGGAGCAGGCTGGCTGCAGGAAGCTGTGCTGATAGCCTACAGCTACTTTGGCAGAGTTATTTCTGTTTAGAAAGGAGAAATGAGAAAAAAAAAGAGAAAAAAAGAAGCAAGCTGTGGCAGTGGGGATTCAGCAGTGCTTTGCACAGAGGCATCTCTGAAACACAATCAGTTTCCCCACCTCATTCTCCGTGGTGGTAGGGATGATGCTCTTAGCCACCAACCTGGAGAATATGAGGCAGCCTGGTGCTTACTGAGGGTAATTTGGGGGTGACTGATGTGCTGTGAGTGATGTCTTCCTAAAGCTTATTAGCTCTTGGATTGCACCTATTGATCTGTATCAGTGCACAAATAAACTTCATGCTGCCACTCTCCAGAGCACCAGAGAGCAGGGATTTCTGTAGAACCTCAGCTGTCTGTGCAGGTATTTCAGTGTCTGAAGGGGGCTACAAGGATGCTGCAGAGAGACTCTTCATCAGGGACTGTAGTGATAGGACAAGGGGTGATGGGTTCAAACTGAAACAGGGGAAGTTCAGGTTGGATGTAAGGCAGAAGCTCTTCCCTGTGAGGGTGCTGAGGCGCTGGCACAGGGTGCCCAGAGAAGCTGTGGCTGCCCCATCCCTGGCAGTGTTCAAGGCCAGGTTGGACACAGGGGCTTGGAGCAAATGGAAGGTGTCCCTGCCTGTGGCAGGGGTTGGAGCTGGATGAGCTTTAAGGTCCCTTCCAACCCAAACCAGTCTGGGATTCTATGATCCATCCTCTGTCTCCTCCCAAGAGACAGCCCCAAACCATGGAGCGGAGGCTGAGATAGCTCTGACCAGCACCAGTAGCTCACAGGAGATGGGCACAGAAGGGTTTGCCCAGAAGATGCTGACGAATGATCAGAATATGTCTAGCCTTGCTTCATGCAGTTCCCATTGCTGGTCAGGAGTACTTGAGTAGCACTTCCTACCTGAAGTTTTTGGTGCAAGATCTTTCTCTCTTCAGGAAGCTGCAGCAATGCCCAACTTCCAGCTTGCAAAGTTAGTGGAAAGTCCAGAAGTTGCACAAAAATGCATTAGAAGTATACAAATGTATTTAAAGTATTAAGTAATTCTTTGGGTTTTCCCCATATTATGCTCCCCTCCCCTCCTTTTGGAATTGTTGCATATCAGTTTATTGGAATTCACTTCTCATAATAGCATCCTAGTACTCGGGTTGACAGCGTTAAGAAAGGTGTTGTGATAAATTGGAATTAATTTCCTTGCTGTCTGCAAACAGCCTATTGTTGAATGAGTCACGTTAATATATTTATCAGGCAAGATAATACAGCATTGTAACGAGGTTAAAAGTGCAGAGCAATTTCCATGATAAAGCTATTCTCAATCAAGCAGAAGCTCATCTAATGCTGTAAATCATTCTCTAATTCAATTGTACTAACCACAGTGCATGTACGAACAAGTGGTTCAACAAAGTGGGTGAAAAAGCCCTGCAGATGTTTCTGTCTTTACAGAAAAGAGTGATTTACATTCTCAATAAGCCTGATTTGTCTCTGGGAAAAATGTAATTCCTTTATCATGAGTAAAAATCTAATGGGAATGTTTTTACCTTGTCTGCCATGTTTTGGGTAAATGCTCTTGGTGCTGACCTTCAACTGGATTAGGGTAGGACTGACTGTCAGGAGGATGTATTTCTGTGCATTTGGTACCTTCAGAAGAGCCCTCCCAGGGTGCCCAGAGAAGCTGTGGCTGCTCCATCCCTGGCAGTATTCAAGGCCAAATTGGATGGGGCTTGGAGCAACCTGGTCTTCTCTGCTGTGTGGAAGTATTTTTACCACTGCCTGTTAATAACAGCTATTACACTTCTAGTTTTGGCTCTGCTTGGAGAAGTCGATGGCATTCCCATGGGGAAAACCTCACCAGAGGATGCTGTGGCATTGCTCTGGGCTCAGCTGGAAAACAAACGCTTGTAAGGTTTTCCACTGAGGTTATTCAGCAGCTTAAAACCCATTCAAATGATTTGGTGAGTTTGGTGCCTGCAGCATTGTTGCTTTAACACAAACTGGGCTTTGGAAAGAGAAAGGTGGATGGAGGGAACTAAAGCTGGCTTCTGGTCGGGAGTCTGTGTTATTCCTATGGGGACGTTAAAATAAGTAGGGTTGTGGTCATTTGTAAGGGACAGGCAAGTGGGGAGGAATTTCAGGTACCAAACCCTATGGCATTGCCAGGGTTTTCCATTCAGCACAAGAAGTGGGGATGGCATTTTATAGTGGAAAAATGCTATTAGCGGTGTAAAAACCTTTGGGATAGTTTCAGTACAAGCATTTATTGAAGTATAAATCTGCATATACCTGAGAGGCTGCAAGCCAGGCGCTGCTTTTACCTGCTTGTTTTAAAGTTATAGCCCTGTGTGCTCTCTCTTAAATAAATACTACGCTTGCTATTGGATTGCTGATAGAGAACTAATGGAGGAGATGGGATATCATCAGGAAATTCTTCTTCCCTGAGATTTTATGAGCAGCAATTTGAAAAGAGCCATATTAAAGTCATTGAGGAACAAGTTAATGCTGCGTTTCTAAGAATATTGCCCTTCTACTCATGGATTATGCTCAAGAATAAACAGTGTACAGTAGCTAATTGCTGCTTGACACATTCTAATGGCTTTATACTTCCAAAATTGAATGGGTCTGGCTTAAAAAAAAAGACAAGAAAAAAGTCAGGTGGTAACCTTTTAATTATTAAAGGATGTATTTCTCAAAGAATGAATGAATCTCTGCTGATGGCTTCAGGGGGGAAGCTGGACTGGTAGGTATTGACCACATTTGCAACCCAGCTGACACAGCTGCTGTTAAATAACCAACTACAGGCCCTGTCTCTGACTTTGCTGGCTCATGTTCCATGCTGGTGGCAGGTATCTGGTTTTCCTCTGCAAATTAAGCTGCTGGGGATTCCGTTCTCTGGGATTGTTCCTTTCTGTAGTGCCGGAGCGGTATTAAATCCACAGAGATCTGTGAAGGAAACCCATTAACCAGGGAAGAAAAGAACAAGCACCCAGTGCCTGCCCGGAGCCCAGCTTGGCCCCAGCCTGTTTTCTCCCAGGGAAGAGCTTCTGCCTAAGAGCTAATGTCAGTCTCCCCTGTTCTGGCAGGTTAAAGCCATTCCCCTTGGCCTGTCCCTACAGGCCCTTGTCCCAACCCCCTCTCCAGCTTTCCTGCAGCCCCTTTAGGCACTGGAGCTGCTCTCAGGTCTCCCCTTCAGGAGCCTTCTCTTGTCCAGACTGCCCCAGCCCAGCTCTCTCAGCCTGGCTCCAGAGCAGAGCTGCTCCAGCCCTCACAGCATCTTCTGGCAAGCTAAGTGATTTGGTGCTTGTGTTGCAATGACCTGGTTGAGTTTAGAATATCTTCAGCTTCTGCAGGGAATCATGGTCCAGAAGAGACAGCAGCAGCCTGGATCAGGAGCAGCCTCTGCCATGCTCCCACATCAGCCACACAGAATTCTGGGGACTTGGGGATTCTCCATTAGCCTGGCTCCAGGTACTGTCACTCATCACCCTGGCTTTGGTCAGTCTATCATACTCCTGCTTTTCTCTGGATTTTGTTCCTGCATCTTTCCTTTGGCTCTGTTGTCAGCTTTAGGCAAGGCTGATGACTCCTTCCAAGAACAAAGCCTGAAGTTTGGTTGTCTGAGAAACAGATCGAGCTGTTTCTATTGGCTCTTTCTGTTGTTTCTGTCTGTATCTTGTGCAGATCCATTTTGAAACCAGAATGGGTGCATCAATGACCCAGGAAACATCTCTGCCTGGGCAAACTGCTGAAAATGAAGCAAATGCTCTTTTCTTGCCTGTCCCAGTTAGTTGGTCTGGGCCCTGGCTGGGGCACCAGCCTCCTGCCCTGCGGTGTGCTGCTGAGGTGAGGCCATCATACCTGAAATACCACGTTTAGTGCTGAATATGGATTAACAGAACACTGGAGGGAAACACTGACTTGAAAAGTTGCACTTTAATTACATGTCACGGATTATAAAAGCAGAAAGAACAACTGTGCTCATTTAGTCTGACTTCCTCTCTACCTATAAATAACAATAAACAGCCTTTTGCTCAAACACAAAGCAGCTTTCTTCAGTGGGTGAAATGCTGCATGCTGGGAATGCCAGGAAGAAACAACATCTTGTTTGCATTATTTTATGTAGGTTTGAAAGGGCTCCACTCAAGCTGAGGTCACAGTTCCTTTGAGGAAAGGGCATCCTGCCCTGGGAGAAGCTGGGTCTGCACAGGGGTCAGGATGTGGTCGGATGCAGTGTTGGAGGTACCTTGGATGATGTAGTGTATGTATGGAGCACCGGGCATCAGGTCCTCCGGGGGACAGGGTGGCATGTCCTAACAGGAGCACTGGTGGAACTGCAGTCTGATTTAAGCTATTTGAACCCTGATACAGTAGGGGAAAATGCAGATGGAGATCATCCAGCTTCAGCAGTTAGCATCAAGGGTTCAAGCCCTTCAAAACTCCTTTGCTTCTCTTCATAGAAATATATTATAGAGTGGTTTGTGTTGGAAGGGACCTTAAAGCTCCTCCAGCTCCAACCCCTGCCACAGGCAGGGACACCTTCCACTGCAGCAGCTGCTCCAAGCCCCTGTGTCCAACCTGGCCTTGAACACTGCCAGGATTGGGGCAGCCACAGCTTCTCTGGGCACCCTGTGCCAGCGCCTCAGCACCCTCACAGGGAAGGCCTTTGTAGTGTCTAAACTAAATCTCCCCTCTTTCAACTTAAAGCCATTCCCCCTTCTCCTGTCACTATAAGACTGTAAAAAGTTTCTCTTCCATCAAGTCTTGAACCCTCTCTTGTTTCCTCTGTTAGTGGTCAGAGCTGTCTTTGCTGATGAGGCCAGGGAAGGGGCCCCCATTGGTCTTTCCTGGGCCCCGTGTTCCTGCTGTGATGCTGCAGTGTCTTGGGATGCTCTGCATGAAGGCTGGGCTATAAAAATGAGGTTATAGTTCCTGCTAAAACCACTTCCTTAATGCCTTTGTGATCCGGAGGAGTTTGAAGACCTGGTGGTGATGGCCTTTAGCATAACGTGGTTCCTGAGCATGTGGAATGTGTGTTGGCAGCACGTGGGGGGCGTCACCGCGGGCACTGGTGTGACAGGCACTCTGTTATTTTAAGCATTAGTGTTTGTGTGCATTTTACACGTTATAGCGTTGCATTATTTAGAAGTGATGCATTATTAAAGCCTCTTCTCCTGGGCGCGGAGAGGAGGAGGTCACTTCCTGTGCTTCCTGCTGCTCCGCCTGAGTGAGTGAGTGAGGATGTTGTCTCCTATGTAATCCTCCAAGGTGATGTCTGAATAATGGAGACTGGAATCCTATAGAGCTGATTAATAACACCGAGTACTCCATTAATGAGGAATTTCAGTGAAATGTGTGTAGAAGGCATCTGTGTCACCATGCTCAGTTTGTTCCTTCTGCTCGAGTGCCTGGAACCAGCGCAATCATCACTTAGTTAATAATGATGTGCTTCTGAAAATAAAGGCTTGTAAATGCATTTTTATGCCCGTAATCATATTTTCTGTTGTGAGAAGAGTGAGGGAGTGGGGAATTGTCTCTTTGCCGTCTTCCTGACAAAATGTATATAATGATTACAAGCACATAATAGGAATGTTGGTCCCAGCTAAGTGCTGCTTCGCCTCTGTTCATCAGCTCTGGCTGGGGAGCGTGGCGTGATGCTGTGGAAGGCGATGCCATCCCTGGGCCACTGTGGCAGATTTAAATCCCTAATAAAAGCCCTGGGGAAATTAACACGACAAAACATTAACCACAGTCTAAACATTACCATAGATTAGCATTTTTATTACACCTGTAGAGATGGTGAATGTGCTTGGTTACTACTATTAAAAAGTTTATGTTCTATCCCACATCATCTCAATGTATAGTTTTGGTTTAAGCCCTTTGGAATTTAATTAAGCGGGTTTCTATAGCAGTAATAGACTGTAAGTTCACTTTTATGGTTACTTTGAAGATAAACAGGGTGCAAATGTGTTCTTTATAATGCTAATAACATGCATGATGTGTGGCAGAGTAGGTTGTTACAAGAGTTGAGGAAGAAGCACCAGTGCAGGCAGCTGCCTTGCTGAGCCTTTCAGTCTTACTGGTCAAACTGGGCTCCATTGCAGAACGATGCTCAGGGTTTCGTGAAGGCAGCAGGTTTTCTTGAGGTCTGAGGCTGTCTCTTCTGTGCATACCGTAGCAAATCACCTTTCAGAGGCTGTGTTCAAATCAATTAGAAGAGTTAATCGCTTTTCAGTTTCATGTGCAGCTTCTCCCAAAGGAAACCCTGGAATAGGTGTAAAATGACATCTGGGAACTCCAGAGAGCAGAGAAGATTGTAGGAGGAAATCTTCAAAAATGAGGCTATCCCCTCGAGGGGAAAGAAATACTGTGTCTTCCTGGAGAATGAATCTATAAGCAGAAGAGTGCACAGAGGAGACAAATGGAAACTCCATGTAAAGTTTAAGCAAAGGTCAAATAAAGCAAGCTCTCCGTTAAAGCGGAGCGGAGCTCAGGGACTGGATAAGAAGCATCAGCAGCAGGTAGTCAGCAGTGTCTAATGCATTCTCTTTACTTCCAAGGGGAAGTTGATTAACTGTTTTTGGAAATCTTCTGGAAAATTACCTTTAAAACTCTCTTACTCTTCAAAGCAATGCTCAGATTGGTGCTGAGGATCACACGTGTGCTGCTTTCCAGTCTTGTTCTCCCTGGATTTGCTTGCTACTGTGCAAGGTGAGAGGTTTTGCCCCATGCCTGGGCAATGGAGTGGGTTCAACTGGTGGCCCCAGGGCTGGTAACGATCCCATCCTGCTGTACCTGGGTTTGGGGTGCTGATGGGGTTTTGCCCTCCATCAGCTGCACTGGGGCTGTGATGCTTGCACAGAACCTGCTGCTGCTGTCAGTACTCTCCTTCTGACATCTGGTTTGGGTTGAAGGGACATTAAAGCTCACCCAGTTCCAACCCCTGCCATGGGCAGGGACACCTTCCACTAGAGCAGCTTGCTCCAAGCTCTGTCCAACCTGGCCTTGTAGTCTAACCCTAGCCCAGTGGTCCCAGTTTGCTGGCTTGCAGGCACCCACATGGACCATTGTTGTGCTTTACCTTTGGAGCTCAGCTAGCTGGAAGCAGCCATGGTGGCTGATCTGGTCCCTGCTGCTCATGTTGTGTCATTTCCACGTGGTCACAAACAAGCTCCATGCAGTCCTCTGGCACCTCTTACTTTAAATTAATGGGGAAGCATTAAAGCAGGCTGATAGTGCTACTCCATTAGTGTCGTCCCTGTGCTCCTCTCAAATCAATGTTCCCACTAAAGCGGAGCCATTCCATGGCCTGCAGCTCCCGAGGGCATCAGGAACCAGCTGCTTCCCCATCAGGCATATGGACATAAGGATTGTTGGCCACCAGTGGGCCCGGGAGCTGCTGCATCCCTGAGGAGCTCTGCTGACCTGTGGGCATGGGCTTTCCCTGCGCCTGGAATAAAGAGCTGGAGTGGTTGGCAGGAGGCAAAACGTTCCCCTTGTGGCCTGGGTCGCACTTGCAAGGAGGAGGCTGATGAAATTGGCTAATTAGTGGTTTGTTAATGAGCTGGGGCAGGGAAATGGTGCTTCAGCTGTTACAGTATTGGTGTTTGTAGCTTAGGGCTTTGGGAGGGTTTTGCTTGTGTCCCCTCATGGGGGTTTATCCGTGACTGCAGATTCTCTTAAAAGGGAGCAAACCCTCAATCCCCATTGCCTAAAACCAGGCTGCCATTTGGTTGATCTATTCCTCTTTCTGTGGCCTGATGTTTCAGACTGCAGCAGGTTCTGGGACCGTGTCTGTGACATGAAATGAGAGACTCTTGCACTGAGTGTACTTTAGATGAGGACTCGTGTCTATTTAGGATTCCACTGATAGCGTGCAGAGCCCGAGGAGAGGAGCCAGTGGTGCCATTCTGTGGATTCGCTTTGAAGTTCACATTTATGCTTGTGTGGCAGGAGGCAACCACATTTGACTGTTCAGTAGTAACTGAGTTTACTGAGTAAACTGTTGCTTAGTAGTAATTCAGTCCTGGTTTTGGCTGGGATAAAGTTAATCCCCTCATAGCTGGTGCAGTGCTGTGTTTGGATTTAGCCTGGGAATAGCACTGGTAACACATCGCTGGTGTAGTTGCTGCTCAGTAGCATTTATCCTGATCAAGGGCTTCCTGTTTTCCCATGCTCTTTTGGAGAGGAAGGGCACAAGAAGCTGGGAGGAAGCACAGCCAGGACTAGCCAAAGGGATATTCCCTACCATGGAATGTCATTCTCAGTCTACAAACTGAAGGATGTTTTCTGTGAGGTACTGATTGCTGCTCAGGTCTGGCTGGGTATCAGTCAGCGTGTGCTAAGCAATTGTACTGTGTATCACTTGTTTTTTGGGGAGTTTATTCCTCTTTTTTTGGTATTTCACTTTTCATTACTATTATTATTATGGTTATTATTATTATTTTAATTTATTTAAATCATTAAATTATTATTGCCTCAACCCTGGGTTTTATCTCTTTCCAATTCTCCCATCCCATGGAGGGGCATGTGGGGCAAATGGCTGTGTGGTACTTAATTGTCAGCTGGGATTAAACCATAGCAGCATCACACCTTTTCCCTCCTAAGCTCTGAGGCTTGTGTCATCCTTCCCTGTTTGCTTCACAGGGCCATTTTTGTGGGCTTTGTAAAACTTAGAGCTTGCTTTAAAATAGGAGGAGACTGGGAAATTGGGTCCGTGTGTTGCAGCAGGGATTCAGAAAGGGGGGAAAACTGAAACAGGGTTTCTGAGCTGTTGTCCTTGGACCACCTGTGGCTGAGCAGACTCTGGCAGATGGTTTGTGAAATCCTTCTCTCCCCTCCCAGAGTACACGCCACGCCGGCCCTGCAAATGAGCTGCAATCTGTTACTGCTGCCTGTTCTCACTTTAGTTAAAGTTCACATCGCAGCCGGGTTGTTGTTTGACTAAAATGTGACAATCGTTTTCAACATGACTTTGCAAGATGGGCTGCAGGGTTGGGTTTTGTTCCTGAAAAGTTTACTTCGTCCTTCAATAGATAAATAAGTGAAAAGCTGGATGCTCTGCTCAAACTTTCTACCTTCAGATTTCATCCGCTGACCCATGTCAGCCTCTTTGTGGTTTCATCCCTTGCAGGAGCCTGTGGTACCCAGAGGCCATGCAGGGCTGTGAGGATGCAGCTGAGCTGCATTACTCCTTGCTGGAGGTGGGAGCAGAGAGACAAGGCAGCTCTGGTCTGCTCGGCTGCTTTGCTGTTGGAAACACACTCTCGGGAGTGCCATTGTACCTACTGTTTTCCAGCCCTCCCCACTCATTCACTACATCTTGGCAACCTTGATCCTGGACTGGCTCTTCTCTTGGGGTTCAACAGGCTTCACCAGCTGAAAGGCAGGCTTTGGGAGAGGGAAGGGGGGCTTCAGAGCTGGGGAGAACCAAAGGCAGTCATCACAAATGGCAGCTTAAACTGTCTGACCTTTTCCCACCTCTCCTCTGCTTCCTGTGCCCATGCAGAGTGTGGCTGCAGTGATGCTGCTCTTGTGGCACTGCTGCTTCTGTGCTCTCCACCCTGTAGCTCTGTGTACCTTGTTGTCTCCCCAAGGTGGCTCCATGGCAGGTCTCATCTGTGATCTCTCTGTGGGCATCTTTGAGAGGGAAGGTCCACAGACCCCTGTGCATCCTCACACTCTCCTGCTGATCTGCTACAGGGATGGTGGCACCAGTCAGCACAGAGCATGGAATGTGCAGGCCCATTCTGCAGCAGTGGAGTCTTGGGTATCCCAAATGCCCTTGTCCAGATCTCCTGCTGCCCTGTAATTTCCTCCTAGTCCTGACTGCATCAGGGACTACCTGGGAATGAGGGATGATAGGAAAACCCAAAAGGCAAAGAAAACAGCCCAAAATGTAGCATTTTCTCATGCCCTTCCTCTGTTTTCAAGCCTGTCGCATGATTCAGGCAAGGCAGTAGGGCTGAGACATTCTTCTGCAAGACTTGCTTTGGCAAGGTGGAGAGGAAACACAGCCAAAGGAGGGCAGTGGAGACAAAAAGAGGCAACAGAAATTGCCCCCCCGGCAGCTGCAGGAGCTTTGGCACAGGGAGCTGCAGGGGGCAGAAAGGACTGGTGGCAGCACCTCTTCCCACCACAATGTGGACCAGAAGTGGCAGCACCCAGCTCCCAGGAGGCTTCTGTTTTACTCTTTGGTGTACAGCAGCCCGAGCAAACAAACTGGACTTCTCTCGATAATGAAAGAGGTGACATTACTAATACATTTGCCCACTCAAATGCAGGATGTAATAGAACAGAATTAATCTCTTCTCTTTACACATCAGATGCTTGTAGCTTTGGGCAGTGAATGTGCTTTTAGCCTCTGGCATGCCTACCTAGAGTTTAGCTAGCTGTCTTAGTTCACTGTGGTGTGAAGATAAATGAGGTGCTGCAAGGAACAGGTGTTTTATGGGTATGTGGTTGTCCCAAGCCTGGACACGGGCATGGGATGAGGCTCAAGGAAAGAGGGGTTGGTGTTAGCTGCGGTGTCTGTGGTCCTGGCAATCAGAACCCAGCATGCTGAGCCCTGCAGAACAGCACAGGGTGGTTCTCAAGGTGAATCTCTGAGCATTAGCAGTGCCTTGGGGGGGCAGTTGCAAGGAAACTGCTGCAAATCCACATGTAGCAGGGACTGCAGTGGCAACCATGGTGCTGCTGGCTGAGTCTTGGGACAGCGGCCATGCAGGAGAGCTGTGATGAGGTGTTTTGGGTTGCTTCCCTCACCACTGCCTCACTATCACTATAATCTCTATGCTAACGAGCAAATTTGTGTCATTAACGCAGCCCTGATAATCAAGACCTCCAGTGCTATGACTCAGCTGTAGCCACACTGCTGTGTTTTAGGCCCTGATGGGTTTTCATTGGTGATGATGTGTATGCTTGTCCCTGGGCACCTGGGAGCCCACTCAAGATGCAGAACTGGGGTCTAAGGGTTTACCTTCAGTGTTACCTAAAAACCTGTCTAAAGAGGTGAAGCACAGAGTCTTGAGATGCTGTGGCTTTCAGCCAGGGAGGATCAGGGAATACCTTGAGCTCCCACCTGCCAGCATGGGTTTAATCTGACACAGGGAGATTTGCTGGTCATGCCTGCAACCCAGGTGTTTGATAGCCACAGGGGCACTTTGATGCCCCAAAATCTTGCCTGCAGTTTCCTGCCTTCCCTCCCACATGGTACTTGTACAAGAGTGGCGTTCTATCCTTAGGGCAGCAGTTTGCCTTCAGATGCTTGTGAGAGATGGGGATGATGGGACAACAGAGCAGCCCACTTGCAGGCACCAGTGCCCAGCTCAGCCGTGTTCCCGCAGCGTTCCTGCTCCCATCCCTCCCTCATGCGGCTGTGTCTGTGTGTTCCAGCTCAGCCGGTTGTGCGGCCACGCTCAGCAGAGGCAGTACCGAGCCGCTCGTTACCCCGGGGACCTGTTCGTCGACAGCAAAGTCCTGAAGACGACTCGCATCCAGCAAGAGGAAACTTTGTCGAGCAGGAGGAGGTGAGTGCTGGGGCTGCGCACGGTGCCCGCATGGGCTGCAGGAGCGGTCACCATACAGCATGGCCCTGTGGAAGCAGATGGAATAGCCCCGCGTTTCCCTTACCTATAACCCTGCAACTGGTTTTGGCTCTGAACACCAGCGCTGCTCTGTGGCTGGCTCTGAAGCACAGCGAGGTGTCTCCATGTGGTTTCTCACCCAGTGTGTCTAGTTTGATTTTAACCTGTAAAACTGCACCCAGGTCCATCCAGCAAATGCCTTCTCTGGGTTTCTTGGGCGCTTCAGTGGCAGAGATGCTCTTAGGTGTAGTTATAGGTGGAAATGGTCACTCCAGGCTGAAATGCTGTGTGCAGCACTGTGGGTGTAGGTATAGAGGACTCACTTCACTTCCTTGTGCAGGAATGTTAACAGCCTTTTCCTGACTGTTTCCTGAGTGAAGCAGGTGCCTCCACTGCTGGTGCTGCACCCTCTACTCCTGCCCTCTGTAAACAGAAGCTGTAGTTCAGTGAGCTCACATTGGTGTGCCAGGGAGAAGCATCTCTGCCCCTGGATCTGGAAGCACACCCAGAAGTGTGCGGTGCCTTCACTGCTGGTTGAGTACAAGGAAAATTCCTGTGGAAGAAAACCAGGCTTGGCAAGTTTTGGAGCTGGGGATAGACTGAGTTGGATGGACTTCTCTTTAAAGAGTAACAGGGCCACATTCTTGTTACACTTCCCACAAGATACAGCACGGGGGCCTGCATTCCTCTGTTGTCTCAACACGTTGGAGGGTTACACAGCTCAGGCTCTGCCGGAGATGTCCTTTGAGCCTGGGAAGTCCAATGAAACCCACTGCAGTGAATTCTGTGAGCTCAGACTTCAGGTACAGAGGAATTTCTCCCTTTTCTTCCCCTCCCTGCCCGGTGGGGAGCTCTGCTCCCAGGGAAGTTCTCCCCAGCACTGCCAGGGTCTGTGGGACAGGGAGCAAGGCAGTGTCTAGGATGTAAAGAGCTGCATGTTATGGGCAGTGTAAGACTTGTCCTGTTCGGTGTTTGGCATAACTGAAGACCCAGGTCTTGCCTCAGTTTGGCTTTCAAAGCGGTGTTGGTTGGACCACCGTAAGCCCAGTGCAGGAGATGCTGCGGGGGATGGTTCGTGCAGGAGGGGAATGTCTGAAGCACCCCTCCGGTCCATGCAGAGGGTTGTGGGCTGAGCTCCCACCCCCTGGACGTGCTTTGGCTCGTCCCACAGGCTGCTCTGAGCGGAGAGGCAGAGCAGAGCAGCACCGGCTGCCTTTGCTGCGCTGCTTCTCCTTGTTTCGCCTGCCACCAGCTGGCAGCCGGGGGCCTCGGCTGGATGGAGAGGGAACCCCACGGCATCCCGAAGCAAAGAGAGGCAAGGAGGGATGGAGGGAGCTGGGCGCCTCCTCTTGGTCCCAGCCTGCCCGAGCTTGCTCTGTCTGTCAGCAGCTTCTCGCAGCTGGCAGCACATGGAATCCCACCGCTGCAGGCACCCAGGGGATGCTCCTGACAGTGCTGCCAGCAAGAGGTGTTGCTCCCTCATCATCATCCCCAGAGAGGAAGGAGGCCAAGAAATAAGCACTTGCCAAAGGGGAAAATGTGCTGAACCCAAGGCAGGGGGCCGTGAGGCCAAGTCTTACTCCCTCCAATCCCTGCTATTCATATGATCATATTTTCCTGCCATTTGCCTGGTTAAATCTACCAGTATTTCCCAGTGAGAGCTACTGAGTGCCCCTGAAGGGACTGATCTGGGGTGGTGGATGGGCACATCCCACCCCTGTGGCCCCTGTCCCCTTCCTGGTGGCTGTGGGAGTCCCTGGGTTTAGCCTGTGTCCTTGCATCTCTGCACTGAAGTGTACCTTGCCAGGGACAGAGGTCCTTCAACAGTGCAGCATGAAACCCAGCATGACCCATCTGTACAGGTCTGTGCTAAGCATCTCTGCTCTGCCACCAGAAGTGCCACCTGCCTTTGCAGGGATGTTGAACGGCTGAAGTCAGGCAGACAGAGTGACAAGGCTGTCCCTTCCTGAAGGGCCTCCATTGCTTCCTACAGAGCACAGAGAACTACTGGCAGCCTGGGCA
>NC_047532.1:72457349-72492349 GCF_012275295.1 Melopsittacus undulatus | reverse complement strand
ACAACAGTTATGTGGCATTCTTAAATATCAGCATCACACAGAGGAGTGTAACGTATCTTAAAAACCTCTAGCTACAGAGCAGATAACTATTACTGAAATAGAAGAACCCATTGCTGGTTTTGCACTGAATACAGCATTGTATACTAGAGCATGCTGGGCTTTAACAGATTGTCCTGACTTTCTTTTTCCATGATTTATGGGAAATTTTCCTGCTGTACCTCAGGCGTAAGCAATGAAGCACTCTCAGCTCTACAATTCCTACCTCTTTGAGTTCTTGTCTCAACAGCAGTGAGAGCAAACCAAGATTCTTAGATGGACTTCAGCTTTTCTTTTTATTTTCTCATTTGTAATTCCCAAACATATCTTTATACATGTACATTGTTAACTATTTACCAAGGAATTACTTCTGCTGCACTCCAGCAGCACTGACTGCAGGTCTGTGTAAGTCCCTGTATATTCAGAAGATGAAGCATGATATTATATTTCTCACAAAGGGATGCTACTCTCATTTCTTGCAGAGGCATAACCCATGACATTGTGCCATATTCCTTTATTAGCATTATTTTTTTATAATCTCTCATCTAAGGAAAATATAATCCAGTTAATCAACACCACTGCATTTTGCTTTCTTAGGAATTACATTAATGAAAGTACACCAGCACAGAGAAGCAGGGAGCCAGCACAGCATTGCCTCACAACAACAGTCGCACACTCTGCCTACTTTACTGTTACACTTAACTACCTACAGATTCACAAGATACACAGGTTATACAACCCTCTGCTCTGGACACCGATGACCAAATGATGTCTCATTCAAGGTGATGAACACTCAACCTGACCTGACACTATCAGGATTCAAACCAACCCATACAGACCTGCATCACTATGAAACACAAGAAACCTATGAAGTTGAGCAAGATGCCCACATTTAAACAGGGCAGGCACACATGACTGAACAAGCAGTAACCCCACCACAGCAGTGCCCAGGGCCAAATGGATCCTTACTGGGGAGGCCTAGTACACTGACCACAGCAGCCCTGTCCCTCCGGTGCCTGCACATCCCTCTACTCAAATGGAGAGGGACATCACTGCACAGGGCACTGCTCTGCATGAGCACACTGGGCAGGAGCTGTTCCCCTGTCTCAGGCACCCCACTGCACTGCACAACCCCCTCCTTGGTGCTGCTCACAACCAGGGCCTCCATGGAGGGGACTCATGCTCACCTCCAGCTCCACAGGAGTGCCTCTGAATGCAGCTGTGCTCACAGCACTGTATACTAGCCAGATGCACTTGGCCTGTGCTCCCACCACCTAACATTATCCTCTCATTATTATTATCAATGTATATGTTTCTTTAAAGAGCCTATTGTAAAGGCTGTCAGAACTCTGGCACCAAAAATATTACTGATCTTTTCATCTAGGGTTTTGCTTTTGTTTGGTCTCTTTGTTTCATTTTTTAAAGTTCATTTATTTCATTCCTGTGGAGCTTGCATCTTCACCCACACCTTCTCCTGCCACCACGTACACATGGGCTGCAGCCTCAAAGCCTTTGTCCAGTTAGATGTGCCAACACGCCCAAGAGCTTGGGCTGAAAGCTTGCCCTTGCAGTCCAAGCCTCACCATGCAAAAGGAAGCACCAAATAAACTGACTTGGGATGCATGAAAGAGAAGAGAGAAAGGGGCAGACAGGTGGCACAGAAGAGGAGCCCTTGCCATTTATTCCTCTCCCAAATCACTGAGGCAAACAAGAAACCTCAGGGGTTTCATTTCTTAGCCCACACCAGCTCTGCAGCAGACAGTGACCTACAGCATCAACCTGCTCAGGGTTAGGAGAATGAGCTGGCAAGCCTCTTGGAGCAGTTGTCCTTCTCCTACTAGCATCACTTCTGATCCACCTATGGATAGCCCATTTTTCACCAATCCACTGATATCTATTAAATATTTAGACACTTTTAAGAGCAGTTCTTATGCCAGTCATGAAACTTGCAGAGTTCAAACAGCAGTGGCCTGTTAGCTAAGAAGATGATTCTTTGAATACCTGAGCTTTAATGTCTTTAAAACCAATTTTTTGCTATCACAAATGGGTATAACATTTGCCATTAGGAAAAAAGTTGGCTGAAGACTAACAGACTGAATTGCAAACTTGTGCCTGGAATCTCACTTTTTGGAAGTTTCTGAGATTACAATTTCACACCTAGCTAGTAAAACACACAGCAGGTGGCATAGTGGAATATTTAACGTCACTGACCAAGTATACTTGGCATGACAGACAACAAAAACTGCATAGGAAAAGAAAAACAAACAGCTTTCTGTAACAGTAAGGAAATCCTTGTAACAAAACAATTGCCCCTACTGGCAATGCAAGTGTTACATACAAACACGCACCATTTTGCACTGTGGATCAAGCATGAAGATTAATTCAGTCCCACAAAAGCTCCTCCCTGAAGCAGCAGGGCTCCTCCACATTACACTTGGGTTAAAGGAGCCAACTATGGTTTAGGAGTTTTTCTGTACTGGTGACAGTGTGTCCTATCAGTGTGTCACCTGAGGAGACAATTCACATCTGTTGCCAGGGGCTCCTGTGTGGAAGCTGGTGCCTCTCATTTGTTACTGCCTGATTTCCCACCTATTAAATTAGGATCAGTTTCTATTTACATGTGAAGAGTTAGTGTATGAGTAGTGCAACACATGGATGTATTGCCAACAGTGTTCTAACTTTCTAAAACAAAGTCACTTTTGACCACATTGTCAACTGCAGTGATTTCTATTTTGATTAAGTTCCCATTTGACTGAATATACAGTTAACATTATTTCTTAAGCAAAATATTTACAGAGAGAAGGCAGATACTCTATGTATGTTTTATTTAATATTATTAGTTCCAAGTGGCAGTCTACTTATAATCTAAACCTCAGGTTTTTGTTCGAGAAATTATAGAGAGCATAAAGCATGGCATAATAATCTAATCTTTTAAATTGATGTTTCTTTTCTTTTTGCTTACAATAGCATGGATCATCTGAAACATTGCCTGCATAAATGTATCATTTGTCACAAGCTAAAAACTGTCATCATTAAGTTGATTAATCAAATGCTGTTCTAAAAGATGGATTGAAACACAAAATACTCAGCCTAGTGCCACATAATGAAGAGATTAATTTGAGGCACAAGACAACCAATTTAGTATAACTCTATGCTCATGCTTTATTTAGAAAACCATCAATTAGTATATTTTTCCTTGATGTACTCTTTGTCTTTCTATGCAATGAGAAGGCGATTTGCTCCAAAGTCAATTTGCTCTCTGTAAACAAAAAGGGTTAGTCAAGCATCTTCTTGCTCTGCAACTCTATAAACTGCAGCCTTGATTCAGAGTGCAGAAAGGAAATTAATGATGGGGTAGAATGTACTGTGGAATTGCTCCTCTCGGGTTAGCACTAATTTCCTTTCTATAATGTAATTATAATTCTGGTAGCAGGAGTGACACTAAGGTAAGTCTCAAAAGTGTTTCATTCCTTCATTATCTTGGATGTCTCTCCTCTCTCCAGGATTAATATGGTCCATATACAGACACAAGACTCTGCCACAAACAAAGTTGCAAAGACATTTAATCAGCTTTTATTGTTTAGGAAAGTGGAAAAAAAAGGGATGAAATCGTGTGTCAAGGTATCCTTTCCTGGCAGTTAGTGAAAGACACTGTGATGGATTGAAAGGATACACAGCACCACTGCTTTCCCTTTGCAAACCCTTGATATCTCAAGTGCTATTGAAAACCAGCATCCAGAAAAATGTGATCGTTTCATCCATTAAATCATTCAACAGTGATGGAATAGTGCAATGAGTTGATCAGTCACACCAGAGACCAAGCCTATCAGTTCAAAGTGTACAAAGGCCACAGAGGGGCCACAAGCCACAGCATGGCCTGGGGGTGCCACTGCCTCACAGGTGCTAATGTTGTCGGCTGGAATGCAGCCCCTGTCCCCAAATCCAGATGACCAAAGTGACTCACAGCAGCAGTATTCCATAGGTGGAACAGGTCTGCAGAGTCCTCATTACCCAGCCCTGGCAGCTCTCCCCATGAAAAATCATGTGCAGGACATGATGCTGTTCCCCTGCCCATGGGGGATGCTCACACACACAGGCACAAGAACACACATTCTCCTGGTTACGCTAAATAAGAGTGTTTAAAATGTTAACTTATCAAAAATACACTAGAGGAAAAAGAAACAGTGTGGATGTTACCCCCTGCTAATGAGGCACTAATGCATAATTATTATAAGACACACGCTTCTCTCCACAGAGGAATATTTATAAACACTGAAACAGAGTTTGCACTGAAGTCATACATACAAATTGTTTTTCTCCTGCAATTGGTGGGGTTTGGGTTTTTTCTTAGTGTAGTAATATTGAGAGTGTTTCATAAGTCTATATGCAGTCATTTAAAAACTTGGAGAAACCTGGGCCTTTACTATTTCCTGCTCTAAATGAGAATATAAAGAGATAAAACTAACTACAGCTAAGGGCATAGCTTATATTATACTACAATACATTATCCCTAGGAAACCAGTTACCCCAGGTTTGGTTTCCAAGAGCACATGCTTTAGGAGGAAACAGTAATAGAGCTACCACAGGAAGACCTGACACAAGCTGTAGTTGAAAGGCAGACAGGAGTCCAAAAATCACATCAACAATTCCCACTCCCTATTCCCTCTCTCCTGTGCCTAGGAGTTGCTCATCACAGACACAAGTGAGTCCCCCACATACTGAACCCCACCAGAGGCATTGCTGCTGGATAAAGCCAGATCCCTTGGAGGAGGATGGAGGCAGGTAGTACCTGCTCCCCTCCACAGTGCAGGGAATGCTGTGGCTGCATACCAGGGTACACAAATGCAGAACAGTTTCACTGCCCCATTGCCCCACTTACGCTGACTGAAGATTTTGTGGATAATGGGAAATCTCTGCAGCATGTGGGAAGCATTCCCCAAGGCCAGGTAGTGCATGACAGTGGCAGGAGCATGCCAGGACAGTGTCCTGCAACACACCAACACCTCTGGTGAGCCTGCCTGCATCTGGGTGGAGTCTGGTCCCAACTGCATGGCTAATTAAAAATAAATTACCATAAATATGAAAATGCTGCTGAAAGATCCCAGTAGAGGAACCAGGTCCCTCCCAGAGCCAGAAGAGCAGAGCTTGCTAAGCAGAGAAGGCGGTGTTGCATGCCAATTAAAGCTGAATATCAATAAATAGCAGTATATTAAAGAGGAAGAGAGCCACCCATCCCACTTGCAGTGCAGGCATCCTCTGTACCTTAGATTTGTAATGAAGTTCACCATACTAAAAACCAGGCTCATTTAACTGGGTTTAGCTTGTGGCTCACACTAAATAATATTACCTTGGAAAATATAACAGGGGGAGTGAAATTAGGGATATAAGAAGCCCTTGTGGAAATGTAAAACATTGAATCACTGTATATTTTCCTGCTGCCTGGATGTGCTGTACTTGAGGAAACATTCTCCATCACCTTGACAGCATGCTTCCTTTCTGTATACTGAAGTTTATTTACCTGAATTATTAATGTTGCTTTTGTTTGTAGCTATATCTTAATTTTCTTCTTTTCATTCACCTGTCATGATTGTTTTGATTCACATCCCAGGATGATGCACAAAATATTTCCTTTGGAAACACTGTAGTGTCACCAATATTTTTGCTCTGTTAACAGATTATTCTGTCTTCACAGTAAAACCGGATCATTTCCTTTTTTTCATGAAAACTGTCAATCACTGAGATTATGCTTTAAATGTATTGAGCAGATAAAAGATAGAATTTAAACTACATATCATATGTCAGCAGAGAGCACCAAGTGCCCTGCAAATAGAGAAAGCAAGCAATTCTCTCCTCCTCCTCCTCAATGAAAAACATGCCCACAGCAGCAAAACACTATCCTGAAACAATTAGCAATGTTCATGACTAAATTCTTTTGCATATGATGTCAAGTAATGCAGTTTCACTGCATATTTATTTCTTTCATGATGCATTTATTATTTGTGGACAGAAGCTGAAATGAACCCTGTGGATTTTATTCTGCATTCAATCTTATTTATCATTTCTTCTGCCTATGATAAGATTCTGGAGAGCAGAATGATATATTTATGTTGGTTTGTATATATATATATGGTGTTGTTTTATACAGTAAGAGCTGATAAAGACAAAAGTGAAGGATTGCAGTAATTAAATGTCAGATGAAAGTTCACAAATTTTATAGTACAAAAAGAACGATATTGGAAAGTTTTGGTGATATCTCTTTTAAAGCATCGTTCAAAGTTTCTCTTAGGAGAGCAGAGTAGAAAGAGCATTCTACTTACCTAGAAGCTACCTAGAACTCCTCGTCCTCCCCTTTCCCCCCCCCAAGTATAATGTCTATCCAAGTTGTATACAAAATTCAGAAACACCCTCCTGAACACACACTATGAGAGACCACATGTACAAACAGCACACCATTTCAAACAGACTAGGCTCATTGGAAAGAAACTTTTCCTTGTTGTTTGCCTTTGATTTCTTTCAGAAGGATAAAATGAAAGGGACAGTGATACATATTTTAAGCCCTGTGAATTCACAATGGGGCTTTAGAATAAAGAGGTAAAAACCTTTGAACTAAACAAAGGTCCATCACAGTGCACTTCTTTTTTCACAAGCACCTTATAAAGGAAATTATGCCAGAGAGGGACCAGCTGGCTTTTGCCACTACACCTCTCCTCCACAACACCCCAGCATCCTTCCCAGCCCCTATCAATCTCCTGTATGCCATGTCATTGACTCCTCTTGGACCTGATCTCTTATCTCATAGAGCTGTTTTTTAGTCGAATGCCCTGTGAAAGTATCCACTCATGAGCTTACATCTGAGTGTCTCTTTGTACTAAGCAAAGCCTGTAGTCTAGCAGGCTGCATTAACTTGATTAAAGTGGGACCACAGACAGTTACTTAGGCTCTTACTTTGCTCTTAGATTAAAGACAAGAAAGCCTCCTTCTCTCAAGGTTTTTTTGCAAAACTGCAACTTTCAAAAGGGGCAGCAAAAGACAAAGGCTATTATAACAGAAGGGAAGAGGCTTTTATAACAAATGATTTCTAATTGCTCCTTTGTTCCAAAAAGACAGCAGTTATACCAGCTGAAACATAATAAGCCATCAGCATTTCTTGATGGAAAACTTGTACACAGGGCTGCAAAGGAAGAGCTTTCTCTAAGTTGAAATAATTTAAGAAAAACATTATTTCTTTGTAAATAACACTTTATTTAACCCACTTAAACCCAGAAAAGAAGCAGGTATGACTGGCTGTGCACAATAATCTATTTTCACTAGCAGACTGTAGAGCTGCTTGTGAATTCCTTCTGTTTAATCTTCAAGAAGCAAAACAGGGAAAGGGCTCAGCCATGGGGTTTGACCCTGTGTATGACATTTCATATTCCTTTACCCAATAAATTCTAATGAGGGAATAGTGGGCCAGATCCTGATCTGATGGCACAGACTGGATTATTTTAATATTATAGACATGTAAGGGTTATAAAAAAAATTAAATAAAATAAAAAAAATCACAGTAACTGGGCTCATATTTGCAACAGATAAGTGTTAAATACACCACCAGCTCTGAAAAAACAATCACTTTTCATGCTTAGCTGCTAACTACAAGAATGGAGTTATATACTTTTCTGGACATAGTCTACTCATTAGCAAAATGTACTAATCTTAGATTTTCTGTAAACCCCACTGTGTAAGTATGGATCCATATCTGCACGCATAAGTGCGCACAAATGAAGCTGCTTATTTCTAGGTGAGGCTCAATGTTCATCCAACCACCCCTCCAGGTGTGCCCAGTACTCAGCTACAGCTCAGGGCACTGCAGTCTCTGCCCAACTCTGGTTACGAGCTGGGCCTTGCGAGTGCTTCAGCCTCACAGTGTGTACAAGCAGCAATCGTGAGTCCAAGACTATTGCTACAAAGCTGGGAAAGAGTTTTTGGTCCCAGTCTGATGTGTTAAGCTGTATGTGGGTAATAAGGACAAGAGAAAAAAGATGGCATACAGCCTAGGATCAGCAGAGAAGGAAAGTGTATCACAGTGCCATGCTCACCAGGAAGAGGCTGCACGCCACAGGTTTTAGCTGAGGCTCTCAGGAGACATGGGAGCAGGCTCTCCAGGGAAGTGGTGGAATCACCATCCCTGGAAGTGTTCACAAACAGTGTAGATGAGGCCCTTAGTGACATGGGTTACTGGTGGCCTTGCCAGTGCTGGGCACTTGATGATCTTAAAGGCCTTTTCCAACCAGATTGATTCTATGGTTCTATGGCTGTGTTTGCAGCATCAGTAGGAAGATTTCAAAAGGTACACAGGTGAGTGAGGACACAGAAACCTTGATGTGCTTTGATGACCCCAGGTACCTGACAGTTAAAGATGCAGAGGGAACACTGGATGTGGCCACCTTCTTTACCCCAGCATTGGCCAGCTCTCTGCTTGTCTGACCTTTGCAGCAGACCTCTGCCTGTCAGTGCCCAAAGGTGCTACTATGAAGTCTGAGTCCCCCTCCATCAAGAGGAAGGATTAATCCTCATTACACAGTCACTCTTCCTGCCCTGCTCCACCTGGAAGATACTCTGGAATCCCTGCCCTCTGCTTATCCAACACAGCAGCCTCTCTCCCTCCTTCCAGAGACAGACAAGGTGACTTTCTGGGGCAGGAGCTATGTGGCTCCTTTTGTAAAATGCTGTGGACACTCTGCTACAGCAGGAATAGTAATTACTCATAATACATAACATTAACCACAAAGCACTGAAAGAGCTAATGGCATTTCTTTGGAAAAAGAAAAAAGGCAAACAGAAAACTATTTTCCCCTTGGAAAAAACCCCAGAACATTGATTACTCTTAAAGGGACCCTCTCAACTTCCCTTTGAGGACTCACATTGATCTCAGACCTGTTTTCCCTCGCAGGCAAAGAAAAGATAAGTATTCTCTTGACATTCTCCTTTCTTCAACAGACTGGGCTAACAGGGAGATTTTTATTTCAAATATACACATAGCTATGATGTACACTGGACTCAGCTTAAGCCCCTCTGCACATGTACAATGGCACTTCGAGCAACAGCCTTTCTTTCCGTCATGGTATGCAGAGGGAATGATGATAGCAGTGCCCCTTTGCCACTCACAGGGCTCATGTGACCAAGAGCCCATGTACACAGGGAGAGAGCACAAAAATTAAACTGATTTGGGGAAATTAGTTCAAGTGACATCTGCTGTTTTGGGATCTCTAGGGTTGATGGTAGCAATGATACAGGCTAAGGGCCAAATTCCTAATTAGACACATGCACAGATCACCATATTCTTCAATTCAGAGTCTTATTTGACAGACAATAAAATACAGGAACACAAATGTACAGACTTACATATTTTGGTATAGGGTTCTTTAAAAACAGTTGCTGGTAAAACAAGACTTCCTATCACAAACCAAAAGACATATCTTCAGCCAGCCTTCTGTTAATCTAGTGACTCCCAGCTTACTTAAACAGGGACTATATCTGCAGGAGCTCCTCAGATGAAGGAGCCCCACAATATTGAGATGATTGGTCACCTACAACTTAAACTTACAGCAATAGAAACTGACCAAAGACAAACATCTCTGAGAGCATCAGGGAAAGAGTGAGGGGGTATGTGAGAGAAAGAGAACTTCACTTTCTCAGACAAGTAAAAGGAAGACAGTTACACCTGGCAGCTTCCTGATGAGTGGAGTTGAGATTCTTGGTATCAGGCTTGAACCCACTTGTTTTCTTTCCTTTCTCTTTCCTTCTTCTTCTGTCTCCTGCTACATGTAGACCCCATAGTTATACTGAGGACCTACACTGATTCTTTTAGGTGCACACATGCTAACAAAAAAAGAGCACTTAAAAGCACTGTTTAAAGCAGTACTGGCAAAAAATAAAAGGTTGCTGCTAATGCTGAGCTAGGGGAATGGTAGATGGCTTCTCCCACAAACACAAGGGAGGTGACAGAGAGCCATTACCTTGGAAATCCCCCCCAGAGAAGGATTATCAGTAGCTACCAACTCTTTACAGCTTTGTGGGGTTGTCCACAGAGGAACTCTGCATAATCATACCTGGAAGGCAAATTGCATGGTGATTCATTCCTGTCCTGTACCCATTACAGGCATCATGATCCCTAAGGTGGCAAGGGAAAGTGGCAAGCTGATTCAAGAGCATTTAAGACTGACTGCTGATCAAGTCCATTTATCTTCTTCAGTTGCTAACAGCTCCTACCTGGCTCACCCAAGGCACCCACCCCCTGGGATAATCTTACTCTTTAACCCTTGCAGCTTCACATCAGTATTAGTTATGAGCCAGTAGGTTGCCTGGGCACAAGCAGGGAGCTCTGCATTACAGCTTTCCCATGGAGGAGAGTTGAGATGCAGCTCCTAGACCTGTGAGAGTGGGAACCCCAGGGAGACCAGTTAGGGACATAAAGACCTGTTGGTGTCCCCAGGGCCCTGATATGAGCTTACCTTGGTTTAAGGGTCCTACCCTTGGCAGCACACTTTTCCTCCCATTGAGGGGTTTGGAGGTCCAGCTCTCCAAGTCTCTTTCCCAGTCTTCTCCAAAGCCCCCAGCTTAGCACCTGGGGCAAAACTTGTACATGGAACCACACCAATGCACCACCCATGGTCTTTCTCCAGGTGCCTGAAGTCCCTGGTCAATAATTAGTTGGTGGTTGTAAAGACATCCAGCCTTCCTCTTCCCAGAGATGCCATCTCAGGCCAGTCAGCCCCCCAACCGGTTCACCCTACCACATACCTGGAAACAACCACCATCACCCAAGAGCTCCAGCAAAACCCTGGAGCTGGGAAAGAGGATCCTTCAGCCAAAAGGCACACGTACACAGAGCCAGAGGACAATTCGGGCTGCAAAGTGCTGCTGGAGATCATCTGGCCCAATCTCACCCTACCCAGACCCCAGGTCCTGTTGCACCTCCTGCAATGCTTCTCCTGCTGCCACTGAAGCTCAACCACCACTATGCGCTTTGGGGGGGGGGGAGGCAGGGGGGTGGGTGGGAATGATTCATAGCTGCATAATTCACCTATTTATTTTGGCTTTCACACCTTCCTGCCTAAATTTGCAGCAGAGCTGGTACATAGCATCTGAGTGAATTGGGTGCCCAGGTTTTATTTTAGTCTGAAGCAAAGTGATGATACGCACATATGTGTAATGTAGCACAAAGGCATGTTTACTGAAGCATGCCACCACGATGCTCCAGTTAGAAAAAAATAACAGGCAACAAATCTGTTTCATCTCCAGCCATACATTAGAAACCATATCTAGTTGCTATTTAGATCATGACCAGAGCAGCACTTTTGGGTATAAATATAGATTTGCATTACAGTCCTCTGGTGTGTCTCCACAGCCATAGATGGCCAGGGATTAAAAACTGTGTGTGTGTTTGCATGTGTTTAAACGTGCATTATGCATGTGTGCATATGTGTATGTGTGAGAGCGTGCTCAGTACAGGCTTTAAATGCCATTTTCTAACATTTGTTTGAAATTGCTTTATTTTTTAGCTGCTGAGGATGAGGTTTCAGAAGCAAGTGTTGTGAGGGAGTCTGCTCCTCGTATAAATACATTACTTCAGAATGAAAACAACCCATCTCTACCAGTGAAACGGCTACAAATGGGCTGCCATTAACTTTTGTTACTTGAGTAGGTGCCTGTAAAGGGCCAGGTGGTGTTTATGCAGATGAATGAGCATGTTACAATGTGTTCTTCCTTTTGGATAAAACATTAGCGTATCAGATGTGACAAATCAGATGTTCATCTTCCGCACTCTTGCATTATTTTACATTGAGAATTAGATAATGTGCTGGCTTAGCTTTTTACTTTGGGGTGAGTTTCCCCCCCACACTTTCTTCTTCTCGAGAGTAATTTTATACATACAGTTCTCCCAGCACTCTGCATAATCATAGCCTCACCGTCTGTCTAACCAGCGAGGTATTATGGTAATGGTGTATTTGCAGGTAGCGGGCTTTGCATTAGATGGAAGTACACATTGTTTAACACACTGCATAATTATTGTGGAATGGAAATAATGGACCTACATGTTCAGGGGTTTGTTTCTAATTCTGTTTCCCTACCAGATCAGCAGATAATTCTTGTGTCTCCAGCAGCAGCGGCAGCAAGATAAATATTGGAATGTCTTACAACCGGAGGGATGCAAATAATGGAATCCTCAGTTCGGTGGCTAAACTGGAAGAATAACCTTTCCTTTTGAGCTGATATGGGGAAAAAAAGGCATTCGGGTTTCGTAACAAGAAGAAATACACACTACTTAGTACTTATGACTAATTCAGTTTTATTTAGCCACGTTCGGCATCAAAAAAATGACCCTCAGATTTAAAAAATCAGAACCTTTAACTTTGTAAAAGAAATCCAAACACTGTTTTATCCTTTCATTTTGTTATTTTTGTCTATCTGAAGTTTTCAGTTTTGATAATCAGAAATTGGCACTTTTAATGAGCAGATTATGTGCCTGAGATATTTCACTTCACTCCGATTCAAATGTTCAATGTAAATTTCAAGACTCTCTGACAACTGGATCACAACTGCTTTTCCTTTTGTATATCATTTCTTTACACTGTCAAATCAGGGCAGTTTTCCACTTCAAGGAGGTTGAATCTATTCAGCAAATGACATAAGCAGGGCCCATATGCCCTGTATATTTTGCCATTAGTTGTCCTCAAAGGATTGATGTCTGCTCAGCTACTTTGAACTGTATAGACCTGACTCCTTTCTTTACCAGAAACACAGACCGGTCTAGGAGGAAACTATTTCTATCTAGGAGGAAACAAAGATCCACATCTCTTTGTGCTGGAGAAGGACCATAGCAGTGCCCAGCCCAGACTAAGTCCATACACATCCCATGCGTGGGGCCAAATCCATCCCATGGGAGTTCAGTTGGTGGGAACAACTTGGCCATTATTTTTATAGAGCCAACAAATTGGTGGCTAACTATATTAAAGACACAAATTGTGAGTACAAGACCAAGTGTCTAAGGACTCAGTGGGCCTCACAGCTGCAGAAAGGCTTTGCTGATGGTGGGTTTCCTGAGTGGGAGATGAGCACCTATGGGATATTGCAGGGAGAGCTGCATGGCAGAGCCAGCTAGATGGGATTTGATGGAAAAGATAAACTGGGCTCTCCTTGCCTCACAGGACATCACATCTCTTCCCGTGGCAGGGATCTGAGACCCTCCGGCTTGCCCAGGGTCTGGCTTCACCTTGGTGCAAACAGGACTGGAAAATATCAGGATGAGGTACTTCTTTTTCACTATTAAATAGATGCATTTAATTCACCAAGCTTCACTTTATTTGAGTGACACCAACAGAATACACAACTGCTCCAGTTAAATGTACAGCTCATTTCTGCCTACATCTTGTAGGCAACATGTTCAGATGCATTCAAAATCAAGACTGCAAAAGGATATCTCATCATCAAAGACAGCAGCTTTAGTTCCTATAATTGTGTTGTTTTGTCCAAGACTGAAAGGATAAAACAATGCTGCTGCGGGACTGCAGACACAGTACCTGTGTGGTCTCACTGTCATGTGTCATGCAGCCATCTCGGTGCAAGCACTGCACAAGGCCCCATAAGGATAGCCTAAATTTACCTTCTGGCTGCAGAAGAGTGGCAGCACGCCTGTGGGGAGCATTTGCTCCCATCATCCTGAATGGGATGCAGATGTTGGGTGAGATCCACAGGCTGTTGACTGGTCCCTGATTTGGTCACCCCAGCCTCAGGAGCTGGTATTGACCAGCCTGTGCCTCTTACCCGCTCCAGAGTGACCTACTAAGGGTTTATTTCAGCTCCCTGGTAAAATTACAGGCAAAAAGACTCTAGGAGGCAGCCTGAAAGAGAAGATAAATCTTTCCACAGACTCAAGCTATGGACTCCAGTTTAGAGGTGCTTTTCAATGGGAGCTACGAATATTCAAACAAGTGAGGACACAACTCAAAATCTCTGAGACTCTCCAATACACCAAGCACAGGAGAGATGTGCTGAGCTCTGGAATGGGAACAAGTACAGCATCAGGCTGGGGGATGCACCAGAAGTGCCTTGGCTCTGCCTCTTACATTAGTGGGACTCTACACTGGCCAGCACAGACAGCTTCATTCTCTCTGACAGGAGCCTTCACATCTCAAGGACCCTGGAGAGAAGGAGTTATCCCTGCTTGACTTCCAAGTGCATTGCTGGAGCAAGGCCAGAAGCACTGCCATTGAGTGGACATTTCTTCTGCAGCTTCACTCTGAACTGTGCATTTGCTTGCTGCTTACCTTCTTCTGGGCTCAGTAAGAAAAGGCTTTGCAGGACCTCTACTTCCTGATCTAGCCCTGTCCCCCAAACCCAGCTCAAATCAACCCAAGAGCAAAACTCTGTGTCTCTTGCCTGAAGAAGACCCTTCCTCATAAACCCTCAGTATTCCACAGCTAAGTTCTTTGGGGAAGGAAGCAATCATGTTCTGCAAGATGTTCATCAGTACCAGTGACCTCATCTCTATCAACATGTCTAGAATGTATCCAAGAGCAGGCATGCTCTCACCGCACACCCATAGAAACCCCTGTTTCCAGCAAAGAATAACCTCACCACCAATGACATTATTTGCTGTTTAGGGTATCTTGCAAAAAATAATAGTTGTTCTCTATAAATAAACTCTTTAAATAAATACTTTTCACACAGAATTGCCACAATGCAGGCAAGAAGCTTTATTATTCCCCGGAAGTGGCACTTTGTTTTCAACTTACCTAAGAGAAGTGTTGCTGGGGAAAATATAGCTAATGGAACAGCCATGGTTTTATCTTCCTGTACATCAACATGTGGGGTTTTATTAAAAAAGAAAGAAAGAGATGGAACAATAAGAGTTATCAATCCCGTTCCATGACTTACTCAGATTTGGTTTAACACTACAGGTCTCAGCATGTATAACACTGATTTCTGCTAACTGGTCTCAGCCTAGTATTTTCACACCTTTTTTGTACTAAATGCTTACAACTGGTCACTCCACTAGAAACTGTCACCATGACACATTTATTTAGAATTTTAACAACACAAAAAGTGCCAGAAACAAATTTCAAAATAATAATCTTTTATTGTTTGCATTGCAGTAAATTCCTGCAAATACATCCCATTAGCTTTTTATACAATTAAACACATAATGCCTGTTAAGGTATCAGCCCAGCTGGGTACAGATGCAGTCCACTGCCAGCCTGAACAGAGATCAGTTGTCTTTTAATAATTACCTGAATATAAGGAAAATAATGAAGTGCTGCAGATTGCTCATCCAAACTGGTAAAAAGCTGTTTGCAAAGGATAACTACGAGGGGAGTGAGACACTGGGTTTTGCTAATAAATAATTCTCAGGAATATCAGCTCTCAATTTACTACTTGTACACCATGGGCCAGTAGAAACTTGCAGGATGAGCCAATTTGCCACAGCTCTTGTTTTGAGTCTTTGTGAAGCTGCTGCGCGAGCACAGTGGGGGCTGCTTGCATCTATCCCTGGAGTCAATCAGTGGGCCTTTGTTTCCCACTGGTCAAAAATATCAGGTGGCTTTGAGAGTCTAATTATCAATGAAAAATTAAATCCAGAACAGGAACATAGCCACGAGTTGCCCCCTGCCTTCTGCCCTCATTCATGGGGTGTGAGTATCAGGATATTTGTTATAATTCAAAATGTATTCAAGCCAAATTGAGCACTTCAGGGGTGGGAAAGACAGAAACCTGAACGTGAAAACGGGAATGGAGATCCTCAGTGGTAAATCAGCAGTTTTCTCCTTCCGTTCCCTTAGCAAATAGGGTGTGGAGCCCTAATAGTGCAAAGTGTGCTCTTGGAAGTGCCGCCCATCAGGGATTTCTCATTAGAAATATATTAAGATGAGTTTATACCTATGTGGTTTCCTGGCCTTGGGGAGGTTTGTAAGTTGGATAAACTACCAAATCAGGGTCTAGCTCTCACAGAACTGAAACAGACAGAAGCAGAGATATCTGTCAGGGCATGGAGATCAAAACCCTCAGAAGAGGCACAGTTTGAAGAGAAGGGAGAGAGCACCAGTCAGCCAGTCGCCAGCACATCTTGCTCAGAGACAGCCTTTCAGCATCACAGAAACCAGAAGACAACAATATAAACTTTCTCTAGCTGAGCCATTACAAGTACAAAACCACTAGAAATAGTACACAATGGCAGGGTGAAGTTGTAATGTCTATCCACCTTCCATTCAACACATGGAGACAAAGCAGACATCTCAAATGCTTGCCATGGAGCAGGTCTGGGCTCATGCTTACATCAGCCTTCTAGCCCTGGGTTCTAAGTGAATCTAGAAGAAAACAGTCCTGAGCACACCAGACCATATACATTCCTTTGCCTGTTGACCATTTCCTGGCAATCAGCACTCATAATTTCTCACAAGGGATGAATCTGCTTCCCAATGGGACAATAACCACTGAAGCAGAGAGGGAGGTGTTACACAGACACACTGTAGCAAACGGAAGGCAACAGCTCTGCTTCTTCATTTTCCCGTCACTGTCTTTGTTTTTGAACATGTGTATGAAATGTAGCCACCCGCAGGTCACAGGTGAGGAATCATCTGGGTGCTGTTCTCACACTTAGGCTGTAGGGACTGTAGGGCCCAGGGGAGGACCCTTCCCAGGCTGCTCCCACCAACACAATCTCAATGAACATGACCCTCTCTCACTTCACAATTATTCTTGGCAAATATTCTGTTGTACCCAGAGAACAGAGCACACGCAATCCACAAGGGAGTAGTGCTTCTGTGTACCTGTGGTATGTCCTACATCCTTTTGCTGATGTATTGGGAGAGAAGGATCTTGGGAAAAAGAAAAAAACAAGAGAAAACAATAGAAGGAACAGAGAGACGTTGCTAGTGAGCACCAATAGTGAGCACCATGACTGTACCAAAGCCTCGTAACTCTCGAGGCTCTTAAGCTGTATTTGCAGCAGCACAGCAAGGAAATCTGTCAGAGACCTTCAGGTAGCTAAAAACGTTCCCTGTGTGTAATTTTCCCCAGAAAAGAGCACAGTAAAAGAAGTCATAGATGTTCCTCAACCCAAAAGAAAGAGATGTATCTGCACCACTCACTGCATACACAGATATGCTAAATAAGTCCTGATTAGCAACCTTCAGTGTCTGCACTGTGGACACCCCTGTCCTCTCATGACCAGGAACACTTTCCTCTTCTGCAAAAAAATGCCTTAAGTGTTTAGTTTAACTGCCTTCAGTCTGCAAGCCTTCCTAGGAAATCACTTGGAAAGCACCTGGAAATCACTTCCAGTTCCTCCATCCCTGACGCACCAGATGAAACATGGCAACAGCTCAGAGTTGTCTGATCTGAGACCTTCTCCAAAAGGAAATAACCAAAAGGAGATCACTGACACTGGAGCAACCGCCTCCAGACCAGGCTTTTGTCTAGCAGAGAGAACATTCTGCATGTGTATTAGTTTTGGTTGGCCACACAGTTTGGACATTTGTTTTTGTTCTAACACAAAGTCCTCAGAGACTGCACAACAAACACACAGCAGATTAGAGCAGTGAAAGGGTAGAAGTGGATGGATAGAGGGTGCTTTGTCATTCTGGGTTTAATTACAGCTCTTGGATACCTCTTGTTCTCACTGGGAGCTTGGTGGCAAATCTGAAAGGACTTCTGCAACACAGGAAAACCCAGACTTTACTCTCATTCTGCTGTCACAGGGGCTGTTCCACAATTAAAGAGTATCCACACAAGTAAGCGATGGTGAGTGTACAGAAGCATTTGCAGCATCAGCTCCACAGTTGGCTCCTGCCACAGCAGGACTGCTGATAGCTCGTTCCCCTGTGCCTCCTCTCCATGCTGGCTGTTCTGCTCAGGAATCACAGACTTGGACTCCACCAGCCAAACTCAGCCATATAAACACAGGTAAAGTCGTCCTTACAGCAGGCAAAAAGCTATAAGAAAAATGTTTGAGACAAATGCATTCTAAGATTTTCATCCTCTTGACTAGAACACCTCAGTACAGTTTTAAACACTGTTTAAGGTTGCATCATACATTTTACACCATAAATTATTAAATGACTTAATGGACAATGCATTAGAAGGAAAACAGGCAAATTACAGAATAATTTAACTGTTGCAAAGAAGCAGAGCAACTTGCAGGACGTAAAACACTCTATTTTGACACAGAATGCCTGAAGCTAAAGCAATTAAGGCTGCAAAATATTGCCGGCTGACATGATGTGTATGTAAATTTGTCATTCATTGGCAAGGGTTTGTAACAATCACGAGTAATGTGCACAATAAAACAACCATGTGGTATAAAATGCTTTCTGCTAAGAGTACTTGGAAAATGGTGGTTATGTTTCATTTAAGCGTATCTTTATTATATACATACAGTAGTTCTTTATGACAAAAGATACCTCTCCAATGCTGGTAGCTCCAACAAAGCTCTTACGTACCACTATATATATGCAGGATCACCAAGGAAATATTTTTTTAATCTCTTTTTAAGAGCTACAGTGAGCTTTTCACCAGAGATCCAAGTTTTAGTGAATCAGCCCCTCCAGGCTAGTTTAAAAAAGCTCACAAACTCCCTGCACTTTGCCAGGAAAGAAATGCCTGAAAGATGCCAATACCTATACGGTTGAGTCAGTTATTTTAAATCAAACTGAGAGCAATAGAAGAGGCAATGAGACCTTTTGAGCCCAGTAGATCAAAAAGCAGTAGATTTAACTATTGATCTTTCTGATCTGCCCAAGCTGCCCGCTCAGGAGCAAGGGAAGGCTTGTGGTGCCAAGGGTGAGCCCGACTGTTTGGGTGCTCACACTCCTCCCCAAAAGTGGTGGGAAGCAGGAGCCACTTGCTCACAGAGATCTTTGTAATGAGGCAAGCAACCCCTTCCCCTCAGGTACTATCTGCTATGACCTCTACAGAACAAAAGGAAAAATGCAGTCCTGGGAGCCCAGGCTCAATCTCAAGCCCTTTGCTACATGAAAAAGGAAAAAAAAAAAAAACCCAAAACAAAACAAAGATAAGGCAGTGCAGGAGGCTTGGATCCCCTCAGCCAGCCCTCAGCCAGCTCTCCTGTGCCCCAGAGGTGCTGCTGCTGCTTTCCTTTTTGTGTTTACAAATATGTAAAGGGTGGGTGTCAGGATGATGGAGCTAGGCTTTTTTCAGTGATATCCAGTGACAGGACAAGGGGCAGTGGGTGTAAACTGGAGCATAGGAGGTTCCACGTTAACATCAGGAAGAACTTCTTTACTGTGAGAGTGACAGAACACTGGAACAGGTTGCCCAGGGAGGTTGTGGAGTCTCTTACGTTGGAGATATTCAAGGCCCGCCTGGACAAGTCCCCGTGTGATGTACTCTAGGTTACCCTGCTCTTGCAGGGGGGTTGGACTAGATGATCTTTTGAGGTCCCTTCCAACCCTCGGGATTCTGTGATTCCAACTCCCTCTCCCAGCAAGACCAGAGCTGGAGGCTGCCAAGAACAAGCCATTCTCTGACCAAACCTCCCTATGCATCTCTGCAAAGCTACCACAGATCACATCCTCCCTTCGAGCACCTGGGTGCTCCATCCTGCCATTTTATCTCCCCTGCCCCAAAAGCATCTCTTTATAAACAGGGAGGACTGAGTCAGATCCTTTGTCCCAGGCTGTTTTCTCTCAACAGCTGATGGGTGAGATTAAATACCAGTGATGGCTCTTGACATTGGAGGGGTGTGAGTGAAGTCTTGTCTCACAGACACAGGCAGCTCAGTTCCCAGTAACACCTTGGCCTCCACCAGCATCCCTTAGACCACATAAAGAAATCCCCCAAACTGCCACTCACTGCCTCTATTGTCCTTAAACACCACATTTGGAGGTATAGAAAAGGAGCAGAAACACCAGAGTGCCATGTTTTGTGGCAGGCAAGGGTAAGGTGAGCACCCATCCAAGATGCCTTCTTTCTCTGAGCACCCCAACAAACAACATTATGTTACAGTCAGAGGTGACACAGTGATGTCCCAGAGAGAATGTGGGGCAACTGCATTAGACCACAGTGGCTGCAAGCAGAGACTGAAGTCAGCATCTTCTGCATTCCCACCAAAAGACCAAGATCAGCAAAGGAAACCCCTACAGTGCTCCTGCTCAGGACTAACCTCTTTCTCTGGGGCTCTGGGAAGCTGTCATTGGAAAAATCAGCATTTCCAATCACTGTGCCAGCACCAGGGCATCTCCTGGCAAATGGCGATGCTGTAGCAGTGCTTTGATTCCTTGTCTGGTTTTCACCCAATGTCCACACTCATTTTTTTTCAAGTCATTCTCTTGTAGCTTGATGCCAAAGGGTAAGAGAAGAAGGTGCTGGAAAAGGATGAATTTTCAACCATCTCTCCATATAAATAGAGTGGGTTATGCATGCCTCTCTGAAGTATGGTATTAATCCCAATTGTGCCATAAAATATATATGACTCACTTGAGCCTTGTTCTCTGGTGAATTATGAACTATTATATCACTCATGGGATAAGTATTATGTCTCTTAAGAGACCATCACCTTTTCTCTGTTTCATAATATAAAACTTCATTGAAACCTGCCGTGCCTGATATAAGCAAGTTCTCATAATGCACATTAAACCTTTTCCTTTTACAGCTTCCTTCGTTTAGCTGATAGTCACATCAGGGTGAGTTCTTTCAGATGTAGCATAAGCATAAATTAGTATGTAAGAGAAGCAGTCATTTAGCAGAATTTTTTCTTTAATAAATCTGGTGATATTTATATTTCATCACAGAGCAGAAAGATTTTTTTACACATTTAAAGATTTATTCCTGTAGTAAGTATCCAATTAATAGGGCTTTAGCATACAGACAGGATTTGTATTTATGCTGAAGAATATGTGTTCTCATTATACTTTTATTCTCATGTTAGATTCATTGTGGGTTCCATTATAATTTAGTTTAGTAGCTCCGTTTTCTAATTCTTCATATTTACATGTCTTTTCCAACAAAAATAATAATACATAAATAATACCTGACAACACTTTGCAGATTTTCTCTATTTGTATGCTTCAGTTCTCCAAGCATTTTGGAATGGAAATGTTATGAACTACAAAGGAAATCTCTATGTGATCTCTATTACATGAAAAATTATCATTTTTATATGTTTTTCACCCAGCCACATTCTTTCCAAGTTCCAGTTTGCAATGCATGAAAGTAGGCAAGAAATGGTAACAAAACCAAGTAGGAACACTCAAGACATACACTGAAATTTCCGTACATTTCTGTAATCAGCAGTGTCAAAGGACAGCCTGGTGCATTGCAGCAGAGAGCTCTTTTCAGTTCACTGTCATATGTGTTTTTCCATAGGGTTTTTGGCTTCCTGGTGTGGGGAACCCTACCGCTGCTAATCTGCAAGAGAATGATGTTTGGTCAGTAATGCTTTGTCCAGTCTTTAACCCAGCTTGCTCAGGTTTCCGTGGGATGAGGGTTTGGAGCTATGGTGAGACCAGCCTCACCAGTCACCAGCAGACATTGCAAACAGGAGATCTTAAGTTTCCAAGGCAGCTGAGTTTCACCACAGACATACCGTTATACATAAGAGCCAAATCTGGCCAAGTGCTGTTGCAGTAGATGTTGCTTTCATTTTGTAGTGTACCCTCTGCTGGGGAAAAAAAAAAAATTACTTTGTATGAGATATCACATCTAATTATTCCTGTTGGGCTGTCCCAGAGAAATGTCAACAGTGCATTGTAAGTGCTAATTGGGGTGTCCATGCTCTGCAGTAGATTTGGGATACAACACCCAAGACTGAGGAGGTTAAGTTGTTTTAGAATACTGTACTGTAATGAGCTTAGTCTCCATGGAAGAGGCACAGCTTTACAGCACTCACTTCACTGTGGTGCTGCATAGCCCAAGCCACACACCAACATGCTGGGTTAGGCAGGCTGCCCATGGCCACCAACAGTCACCAGGAAAGGTGAGCACTCTTCCTAGGGCATGTTGCTGAGTGCTTGGCAAACAGAGTGAGGTGAGGAGAGAAGGGAAGAGAAACAGGGAAAGGAGAAAGGGGGAAAGGAAGAAGAAATTAGACTGCTAAGGAGTGAAATAAATAAGAAGTTGCCAACATGCTTACCTTGCATCCCCCTGTTTTAGGCAGAAAATATTGCTGATCTGTTAAGCTTATGTGAAGTAAGGTTGGAGCTGTCAGTGCCTATACTGGGACTCCATTGCAGACACATGCTTTGCTGGTTTTTGCCCCCATAAACCACTCTATGCTTCTTATTTCAGAACTTCTAAAGCAGAAAGACTGCATAGTTTGAATATAAGGACAGTGATGGTACTTAAACCCACAGGAACCAGCCAAATTACTAGTGGTAAATCCCTGAAACAGACCTTTTTGACAGCCTTCATTTTCCACATTGCTCTGTCCTGCTTTAAAGCATCATTTTGAGGGAAGCTGCCCATTTCTTTCACACTGCTGGGGTACTGGAGTGTCTATCGTGTCATCCCATGTTTCTATGCACTTAAGAACTGAATTACCACTTTTACCAGGCAGCCCTTAAAACTTTTAGGAATCCTCGTTATTTCTTCACACAATGCAAACTATTTAAAGCTACAACATGCCTGCTAGTCTATCAGGCTATAAATCTGGCAGTGAGCTACTCCATGGCCTTTTGTGTTGTGCAGGATCTCTTGTGCCTCTCAGCGCATTTTTGCCACTCCCATAGGCAGCATTGCATTGGGTCAGTATCCTGCTTTAAAGAAACCCATGTGTATCACAGGGGCCTTTTCATCTCCCAGGGGAGAAGACAACTCTACAAGAGGATGTTACTTAACAGGAAGAGGATTCAAACCTAAAACCCATCTGCATTTGTTCAGATGTTGAGGCAATAATATGAAAAGGAAATCTGAAAGACTATTGTAAGGACAAAGATGAGGCCTCAGGTGTGTTCCGTCTCACACAAACCTGCCATCATTATTATCCTGTATGCTAATGCAGAAGAGGTATGCAATTATTCCCGAGCTTGTTTCACATTTCTTGTTCTTCCTGACCTCAGATTAAAACATAACAGTGCCAGACTCCACAGAAAATATAGGGCAAAACCTCACAGACAGGCTCAAAGCAAAGAGCTGTGCTGGCTCTGAGGACAAGGTCTGGGGAGGGCACTGCAGGAGAGGTGCTGGCTCAGAAAGCTCTTTGAGCCATGGGCTGTATCCTTCCGCATACAAGAAGGTATACAAGAAGCTGTGCTTCCACTGTGTGTTTTTGAACAGGGAGATGCTGTTCTCTGAGAGAAACTCACCATGTGCAGGATTTGCCAAACTGTTCTCAGCGGTGGCATCCTGAGGTTAGCCACCTGGGGAACCCTCTTTTTTAGGACAGTATCCTGAGGGAGCAGCTCCAGTTCCTTTTCCTCACTGCATATTCATAAAGACCAGTGCAGCTGTACAACCGAATCATAAATTCTGGTAATAGGTGTTTTAACCTGACTGCATGTGAAACAAGTGATAAGACATCAGCAAAGCACCCTAGATGTCTGGATGTACCCACATGCTGCTGTGCAGAAGTCAGAGACAGATGTTGCCCAGTGTATCTTTAGAATGAAAATACCCAAATGGACACCTGTGCTTAGTACTGAAGGTACCAAGAGGTATTTGCACATGCGTGTCAACCTGGAGAAAAGACCACTTTAATGTACATGTGCTCATAACAGTCCTCAAATCACTGCAGGCCTGTGTCAAGGTGTAGATGAGAGACACACATTGAACAGCTGAAAAACTGTCTCAAAACCACGTGCACACAGCTTGGACCTATACATCTCTGACTAACATTTTACACAAAAGATGTATACACTGCACTGTCACACAGAAACACCTACTTCATGTATACTGCAGATCATGAAGATGGCAAAGAAAATATCCTCTCATTCTATGCATCTTCTTCACTGTCTAGATCCACTATTTGTAGTTTTGTTTGTATTCTGAAATAGCAGAAAACTGGGGGCACACACACACACACAAAAAAAACCAACTAAATAAATACTTAACATATCAGCACCTGTCATACAGTTTCTGTGCATCACCACTATCGATTTCCTGGTAGTTCTCCTTCCCTACCCAACTTCATTAAAAAATACAAGTAAAGTAATAAGTCATTTCACACTCTGTCTGACCATTATACAATAATAGCAAGATTTCATGCAAGGGTACAACATTATGCCCATCTGCAATCACAGTCTCTTTGCAAAAATCTCAATTCACACTTCACATGCAGCTAACCTTGTTACCATTCCCTTCCTAAATCCATCAGTCTTGCAGCTGCACGTCTTCACAGCCCAACATCTTAAAATTCATCACTTTGACACCCTCGCATCCCTACAGGTCAAGCTAAAGAAGCCAACCAAGAATAATTAAGAGGTACCCCAGATGTTTAGTCTACTTTCCTGGAATCGGGTACAGTTCTCTCTTCGTACACTAAAGATCCATGTAAGGCGCTTGTTTTCAGGGGATGAAACCTCCGACAAATGTCAGAGCGCTTCTCTCTCCCTCCTCCCCCCCCCCCCCCCCGGTTTGTTTTTTGGGTTTTTTTTTTTTACAAGTATAGCTCTTTGTAGTCGGAATTTGAAAAAGAAGCGCGATAATGAGTAGGTTCAGGGAAGGAAAGGTGTTATCTCATTAAGGTAATTACTGAGACATCCCCACCATTACCTCGGTTTGAAAATGTGGCAATTAAAGCGCCCTACACGGCTCCCAGAGACGAGGGAGCACGGCAACCTCGGACAACTTTTGCGCGCCTAGGGCCGCTCCCCAAGCACGGCCCGGGGCAGCGGGGAGGGGATGTCGGGAGCGGCTGCGGCGGGGGGAGCCCCGGGGATCGCTTCGCGCCCCGCATCCATCGCTGGCGGCGCAGAGCGCCTCACTTGGGTTCCTTTGAAATCCGCTAATTTTGAGGACCGAAGTTTGTGCTTCCATTAATAGAACGGGTTTGTGAAAAATAGGGCATATGAATATGGAAACGGAGTTCTAACGTGCTGGGCCCTCCGCCGGACCTGCTCTCCGGCTGGAAACGCGCAGAGACAGGCACTAGAGCCGCTGCCCTACGGCCCCTTCGGCGGCTGGAGCAGCTCAAGGGAGGAACGAGCTTAAGGGCTGTTTACGCGAAGCGGTGGCACCGGGGAGCGGCGTCCGCCGGTACCCGGGGGGTCTCCTGCCCCATTGGCCGTCATTGCCACGTCCTCGGAACAGAGCAGGCTCTCCTGCTGCGGGACGAGGGTCATGTTCGCTGATATCCCCTTCCCCCGCAAACGGGGCTCGTCGTTAAAGTGGCTACTGAGGAAGAAACCCGGTGGTGTCCCCGACAGGAGAGGTGGGCTTAGCTGCAGGACGGAATAGAGTGAGTGAAAAAGCCATGTAATTCTAACCTGAAACGGTTACTCGCCGCCCATCTCTGCCATTCCCGAGCTGGGGATATTTCTACCGTTATGGAAGGGTTTACCCTCTCCACAGGTGAGCTCAGCCTGGCTGCACCCAGTCTACACCCAGAGCTGGAGCCGTCATTCCAGTGGGCTGCAATAAGGACTTAGGGAGACTTACAGCGTGCATTCGCACAGAAACGGCTTGTGAATTTGGAGCAGGATAAATTCTGGAAAGGGAGAAAATAACAAAAGTTAAAATCCCATCCGCACAAGAAACACTAAAAGCTGTAGGAGCTATGAGCAGCGCCGGAGAGCTACAGGCGGGCTGCGTTGGTTCGTATAAACGCAGACAGGGTAACCGGCACGGCAGGGAGCTCCACTCGGTACCGCTTGCTGGTTCCCATCGTCTGAGCCCGACTCGGGTACTCAGCTGGGAATGCGGATTCAACTTCCAAAGCTCCCAGATGCTACCACGGGACCAGGACAAGCACCCTCGGAATGACAGTGCTCACCCCTGTGCCCAGATAAGTCCCCTTTCTCACTTTCTGCTCTAGTGATGGCCAAGCTAATCCCCCGGGAGGGGGGAGTAATTAAGCTTGATCCTGCTGCTGCATCCCGCAAGAGAGACCTTTATTCAAGAGCAGCGGAGCAGCCTACACGCCGCTCTGCCTCCGGGAGGGCTCGGACAGGAGCCGGAGGCTGCAATGAGTGGCTAAGACCTGTCTGAGTGTAGCAGGATTTCCCCGAAGAGCCTCCCTTGTCGTGCCCACCCGCAAAACACAGCCACGACCGAGCAGAAACAAACCAAAGGGAAAACGGGGACAGGGAGACCAAAGGTGCTCCTGTATCCCACCGCGGTCCCGCTGGGATCAGTCAGGGGGGACACGGGCGGGAGCGGAGCAGCCCTGTCCCGCTTGCCGCCCGCCGGCTTGAGTGGAAAAAACATTCAGACATCCGGGACAAAGCCCTAGGAAGGCAGCTTCCTTCTCAGGGCAGAAGGGCCGGGCCCCTAACAGCCAGGGGCTGGCCCGACATAAGGGTTTTCTCCGGGGCGGTGGAGAGGCAAGTCGGGAGGGGCTTCGGCATCTGGAGCCTGCCTCAGGCTCCTCAGGCTCCATCACTGGCAAGGGTCGGGGAAGGAAGCCACGAAGTTCGGCCGGACGGTAGGGTCCCCATGCTGCCTTCCCTGAGCCCCGCTGTGAGGCCCCTGCCAGGGGCAAGGTGGGAAGCTCCGGCCGGCTGGACGCGAGCTACCGGCACGACAGGAGCCGTGGGGAGCCGGGCCGGGCCAGCCCGCTCCTCCTGCCGCTGTCCGTGGTGCTGAGGGCTGGCGGGACCGCAGCCACCCTGCTCCTTGCGGGAAGAGGGCAAACACTCGCAGCTACCAGAGGGAGACAGAGTCCCCTCGCTTATACACCGCTCGTCTACAGCCTCACAGTTTGTTTCCACGCTTAGCACCAACACCAGGTCTTTCATAGGGGTGCCACTATTTCCCGCAATTTAAGGCAATGACAGTCCTGTTCATCTGGCAAAAGATGGGTTTCTTTTTTCACATCCACTTCCAGGTCGGAGAGCAGGTCCTGGCCCGGGAGAGGGCGGAGTATGGAGATCGGGACTGAAGGAATTCAGCAGCTGGGCACCAAGTCTGGGGGTGACCACAGCGAAAGCATCTGTCTGGGGAGGAAAGGAAACAACACCCCAGCGAGGCAGATGGGGAGGCACAGCTGCCAACAGCGCCGAACCACCCCTCGTACCCGATCCTGCGCCGGCGAGGAGGAGGCTCCAGGTAGTCCGAACCGTCTCCAAGCAATTTGTCCTGCCGCGGCTCGCCGACACACGTAGCCATGTGCCGGGGGGTTTAAACAAACAACGGAAGAACGCTCTCTTGCAAGGCGACCTGGCCGGTCAGCCTGTCTTGGGGTCGGCTCCTTCCCGATGCAAACAGGGAGTGGTACAAATGGAGCCCTTACATTTCCAGCCCTGCTTTCCGAAAGGGGAGCGTTTTCTGCTCCTGACCTGCTCGCGCACTTTCCAGTTGCATCCTGACATAGTTTCAGGGAAAGTCGCGGTTCATCTCCCCTCTCCCCCGACAGACCCTGCTTTAGACACCGTTCTACATGGCTCTCAGAACGGCCGCTCTCCCTACTTCTGCGCGCAACATCGGGAGCTCCCTCCCCTGCCCAGGCGAGCACCCCACTAACCCAGGCCTGCCCTACTCAGGAGGTGGTAACTGGGGGACACTCATCTATTTTGTGTGAATTTTCCTTCCTTATTCTCACTACTTTTCAACGAGTTCGTACAGTCAAAACCGAGCCTTGATTCAGCCACGGAAAAGAACAACGAGCCGGGACCAGCTTTTCCAGCTGGATCGCATCCTTTTGGGAGAAAGCAGCCCAGGATTCGTTTAGACCTGGGAAAGGGCCCTAAACCGAGCCTAAATTTTCTACCTCCTTCCCAGCCCAGACAAAATGCTTTTCCCGGGAACACCTCAGCGGTGAAGGGGACGGGATGCTCTGGCCACTCGGGGTCCCACTCCCGGCTCCTTTTCACCGGGGGTAATTTGGGGGTCCCGGATGAGGCGCGGGGGAATAGTCAGCAGAGGCCACAACCATGAGCAGAGAAAACGAGGTGGGCGTTCCCGACCCACTCCCCTTTTGTTATATCAAGGCAGAGGTCAATATGGTTTTAACGCGAATTTATTAGCAGAGAAATCAGCAAGCCCCTCGCTAATTAGCAAAGCCCAAATAAACGTGCCCGGCGGCATCTATCTTCTTTTTTTTCTTTTTTTTTCCTTCTATCTCAAATGAAAGGGAACCCAGGAGCAAAAACAGAGAGAAAAAAGAGAAGGGGGAAAAAAAGGCAAACCCTCAAAGGAGAGGATAATATGGGACTTTATGAATGTTTTATAGGTAATTGCTGTATAACTTTCTAATTTAGCAGGGGGGTGTTCCCTTCCAAAGACTGGGGCCAGAGCTGTCCCCAGAGCCCGGTGGAGGGTCACAGCCCCCAGCCCAGACCCGCGCCCCCCCCTCGTCCCTCGGGACCGGCCTGGGGAAGCGAGGCGCTGGGGAGGGAACCTGCCTGCCAGGGGAAAGGGAGCAGCAATAAAGATCAAACGCCGGCGTGTCTCGGAGGGCTTCCTGTCCTTCAGGACCCCCCTGCCCTCCCTCCGTTACTCGTTACTCATCCCGACCACCGGCGCTCGCTGCCTGTTCCAGCTCGGTACGGACACGGCTACCGGAGTGAGACCGTATCCCCCAGCCAGACACAACCCCGCCGCGCCCTCCCCGAGAAGGCCGAGAAAGTAACCAGAGCCACCCCCTTCCCTACAAACCCTCCGCCGCCCTGCCCAGGTGCTTAAAATAACAGCGAAGGGCAAAACACCTGCTTGTGAATTTGTTTTTCCTTTAAAATACAGATTTTAAAATACAGCGCAGGCTGTGAAACAGAGAGACTAGGATGAAAAATTGAAAAAGTGGCATTTGCCTTTTCTACTCTGAATTTCTTGCTTCTTCGTCACGGGGAAAATTAGGGTTTCCATGTTTGTTAAAAAAAGATAAAGTTTATTTAATTTTTTCCGGGCTTTTTTCCCTTTTTTTTGTCACAACAAAAAGAAAAATCTATATGTTTGTCATCTAAGCATTTATTTTACTGAATCAAAAAAGACATGAAAAGGGAGAGGGGAGAATCACGTTCGTTCGTTTTAAACTAACGTATAGAGTGATTTTTTTTTCCCTCTTTTTTTTTGGACGACATATAATAAATATGATATAGCACTCAGCACTCGGTCTGTACAATTCTGTTCGCATTAGGGAGCATGCCACTTTTCAATAAGAAAAAAAAAAATAAAGAACGAAAAATAAAAGGTAATGAGAAAAATCAGTGCAAAGTTCTCCGTTCCCCCGGTCTTCTCCGCCGGGCTGGGGTCGAGCCGCTGTCATTCCCTCCGTCTTCCGCAGCCGTTTAGTCTCTCCGGCGGGCTTGGGCTCCCTCTCCCTTTCCTCTTGCTCCTATTTCCTCCTCCCCCTCTGTCCCTCTCTTTCTCCGAGCTCCAAGTCCTGCTCCGCAGGAGCCGTGGTCGGCGGGTCGCCCCGCAGCTCTGCCCGCCTTCCCCCGCGTGTAGTCGTTTCACTTACGGGCTCGGCTCTGGGTTCACGGTTCAAGAGTCCCTGGCTCTGACTGATCGCCTCCCTCGGTGGCCGGTGGCTGCCTGCAGAAGCTCCTGCCCCTCGGCTTCCCCTCGCTTCCTCCTCTGCGGTGCTGGGGCTTGTTCGGGGACGGGGAGGGGAAGGGCTTATTGCGGGGTCGCGGTGCCGCTTCACCGGGGGTGCGGAGTGCCGGGCATGGGGTTAGCCAGGGGGTTGAGGGCCGGCTGCCCGCCAGGCCCCAGCCCGTGGATCAGCACCCGTGGCACCAGCGGCCGCTGGAGCTGGGGATGCGGCGCGGGGGGAGTCCGGTACATGCTGCTGTACATGGCCGCTGCTGCTGCCGCCGCCGTCGTGCTGTCCATGCTGCCCAGCAGGCTGGGGTGGTAGAAATAGGGCGAGGGGAACATCCTCTGCAGGGCCGAGTAGTTCCCGGCCTCGGCCAGCAACTCCAGGCCCACCGCCGTCTGCCGCTTCCACTTCGTCCTGCGGAGGAACACGGGCCGGCTGCAGGGAGGGCGCCGCGACGGGGTATCCGGACAAGGTCCGCGGGAGTCCACGAACGGCAAACCCCCTCCCCTGACCTTCTCATCCCGGTACGGCCCCGCACCACCGGGCTCCCGGGGGGGCTCACTGGCCCTAGGGGTCTGCACAGAGCACTATCCCCCGTCCGTGCCTGCCTCCCGTCCCCCGCACCCCTCGCCACATGCACACGGCGACTCCGGCCAAATTAATAAGCACGGCACACGGTTAGATCGCTTCGCGCTGACACTAATGGTTTGCGACAGAATTAGGGTGGCTGCAACCGTATGTAATGAGACAGAAAATTACGGCAGCAGTGACAGAGGCCGGACCCCCCAGCCCGCCCCCGGGGAGGGCGCGGGGCAGACGCCCAGCTCTTCCAGCATCCCTCCCGTGAGCAGGAGCAGCCCCACAACGGCTCTCCGAGAATGCCCCGGGCCGCTGTCCCCCAGGGCCCGCCTTACCTCCGGTTCTGGTACCAGGTTTTCACCTGCGTGTCGGTGAGGTTGAGGGCGGCGGCCAGGTCCATGCGGTCCTGCACGCTCAGGTATTTCTGCCTCTCGAAGCTGCGCTCCAGCTGGTTGAGCTGGTGGTCGGAGAAAGCGGTCCGCGCCTTCCGCGGCTTCTTGGCCCGCACCGGCGGGCTGTCCCGGCTGCTGCTGATCTCTCTGTCGCCCTCCTCCTTTGTCCCTGCAAGCGAGCCGAGGAGAGGTGAGGGCCGGCGGGACACCGGCTAGGCCCCCGCCCCCTCCCCCCGTGGTTACCTGGCCCCGCCGCCCTCTTCCCTGGGGGCTCCTCCGGGACATGGAGGGGAATGGTCAAATACGGTGTGGTGAGGGGAGAAAGCGACGGCGAGCCCGTCCAGAGGATGGCGGGATTTCCCCTCTTCGCTCGCCAACTACACGGCTTTCGTTATTTTCTCGCCCTCTTCCCCCTGGCCCGAAATACCGGGAAATCGATATGTCAACCCGGCTCCTTCCGGGCCCGGGTTTGTGGCGCTCCTTGATCTTCCCCGCAGGAAGAACAATAATCTGCCTAATTGACCCACTGGGGAGGTTGTTGAACACAAAAATGGCCAGACCAGACTGTACATCTGGTTTGGGCACTCTTATGCTAATGCTGAAAGAGCTAAATGAGTAGCGCGCCCGGGCTTCTCGGTGCTCTTAAGCACGGCAAAAATATCACAGTGGGGCAAAATGAGAGAAATGTGTCCCGTTGCCTGCCGCTGACCCAAAGTGCCTGCGAGGAGGGCAGCTCAGCGGGGAAACAGCAGTCTCCCGCCTTGCCTTTCCTCACTCTTCTCCGTCCTTCCTTTTCCTTTCCCCATACACACATCGCTATTTCCATTTACGAACCCCGCACGGCGGGGGCTTCCCCATCAGCACGAAACCCATAATTAGAAGAAGGAATAAAAGATAGAGAAATTAAACCCTGCATCCCGGCGCTGGGAAGACACGGGTGTTTTGCAAAACGCACAAAGCCCTCCAGCCTTCCCTTGCCCATCGCGGGCCGATTGTGTTCTAATTCTTTTATTTTTAATTAAAGGGTTGGGGGGGTTATTTTTAATTCAAAGTGTTTTTTTCTTTTATTTGCTGTTGGGGAAGTGGGATCTTTTTTTCCCTATATTTTTATTTTAGATCGAATGAGCAGAAATGGAAAGGCTGAAGGCAGTAACTGCAGCTGAGCCGCCGGTTCTTAGAAAGCCGGAGAATCATTTATGCGCGTTTGCATTAAAAATAAATACGTTCTGGTTTCCACTGCTCGGTCTATTTCCTTAAACACAGGGAAGCTAAATCAAAAAAGAGAGGAAAGGCCTACAGAGAGAAGAGGGGTGGGGGAAAAAAAGCGCGATTTCATTTCCTACCGATCTCAAACCCATGGTAGCGAGGATCGCCGACCAGCCCCGGTGGAGCGAGAGCTCCCACCGCACATATCCCCCCGATTTTCGTTTCGCCGATGCGCCGAGCGCCGCTTCCCCGGTTTTAAGGGCTGCCGAGGCGGTGCAGTGTTGGGCCGGGCCGTACTCACCGTGGCATTTGATGTCGCCCTGCGTGTCGTCGCGCTTGTCGAGCTTGGCTTTGCCGTCTTCCTGCTCGAGTTTGGGCCTGAAGCTCTCCGGGGCCGCGCTGCCCTCCTGCTTGGGGGTGTGATGGGGAGAGGGGACGCTGGTACTGTAAGGTGCACACGCCGCCAGAGGTTTGCTGTCCCCCAAAATGTCCTTAATTAAAAAAGAAGAGGTGGAAGTCCTGGGGCCGGAGCTGGCCGAGCCCAACTGGGGCGGCGGCTGCTGTGGGGGAGACGGCTGCAAACTCGGAGGCGGCGGCGGCGGGTGCGGGCCGAGGTGGAGGTGGTGCGGTGGCGGCGGGAGACTCTCCGCCACCCCCAGGTGCGGCTCTGAGTGGTCCATGCTCACCGAGATGGGCGACGAGGGCGCCGTCCCCACAGTATCGATCTCTGAGCAGGGGGACGGCGTGGCCTGGCTCCTAAAATCCGCCGGCCGGCCGTCGCCATGGGGGCGAAAGTCTCCGTTCATGACTCCGGGGCTGCCGGTGCTGCCTCCCGACAGGATCGTGTCTATCCCGAAGCTGGACCCGCTCGGTCCTTCCATGGCGGACCGCTTAGCGCCGTGCCCGCATACCCGCGGGCGGCCGCGGGGGTCACACCGAGTTAGAGGGGAAAGTGGAGTGGAGGAGGGAGCGTGGGTTACCCCAACCCGCGCACCGGCGGCGCGGGCGGCCACTAACGCGGGGCCCCCTCCGAGCACCACATCGCCGCCGGGCCGGTTCTCCGCTACCCAACTTTGTTGCGGGAAGTTGCGGGCGCGGAGCGGGGCGGACACCGGCCACTGCGGCGCGCCCGCCCGTGCCCACCGAGCTCCTCTCGGCAGCGGCGACTCCCCCCGTGACGTCACGACCGCCGCGGCCCCCCCCACCCCCCGACGTTTATTATTACCCCGGCTTTTGCCGCCGCCGCCGCTGCCCGCCTCCATTGGCGGAAGGCCGAGCGGGGACTGACGCAGCGCGGGAGGCAGCCAATCAGCAGCGGGGATGGGCGCGCCCTCCTTCTCCTGCTCCCGTCCCCGCCGCCCCGTCGGACCCCGGTTTCCCGGTCGCCGGATGGGATCCCTCTGCCCCCAAGAACACCAGCCTGGACGGTTCCCTGGTTGAATGTCAGAATAATGGGAAGTGCCAGTGACAAGACGTCGTATTAATCCTATGAAGTGGCGTGTCAAGCTAATTAGCAGAGTAATTATGAAGGTGGCATGAATGATTTAGAGATCTCCCAGTTCTATTTTAGTAGGAATTACCACTTCCAGCCCCCTATGAAACCCACCCCGACGTTTCCCCTGCCAGCATAGCCAGCAGCACCGGGACCCGATCAGCTGCAAAACCAGCAGCTGCAGCCCCAAACCTAGGGGGCGAGGAGGGACAAGGCAAGGCAAAGGGGGCGCAGGGAGGGATTAGGGCAGGGTAATATCTAAGGAGATTTATGGGGTGCTGGCATCCAGCGACAGCACTAGGTGATGATGCCTTTGGTGTGGGGCCGCTGGCATCCCCGCTCCACACACAGCGGTTGCCCCGGTGATGGGAGCCCACTGCCGGCCTGGAGAGAGGAGCCGGGAGACAGAGGACACAGAGTGTCCCTCCTAACCACCTCGTCGTCCTGCCTACCCCGTACGCGAATGACAAGCCCACCCCCGCTCAGAACCCCAGCCCATTTTCCAACTCCGTTCCTTTCCCGGGAAAGCCGTCCCTGACAGAGCTACAGAGGGGTGCTAGAAACATGTAAGGAGCGCAAAGGTTGTGGGGGACCGCTGTGAGCCGGTAACGTTGTGGGAGGTTGGGTCTGAAGTGAGACGCCGGAGCTCTGGGGAAGAGAGTTGTGGGACTAGAAGCCGAGCTTCTGGGCCCTCTCTGATAAAAATCACCTGGCTTTTCGTGGAATTCACCTGTCACCGGTGGCACATTCGAAGCGCACCGTCCCTCTCTGGGCAGCTCCCGCCCCACTTCCACACTTCGGAAGAAGTTTTGGGACGGCAGGAAACCCTGCCCTCGGACAGCCCCCTGCTACCAAGCATCCGCCCCTAAGGCCCCGCATCGCCGCCCGCCTCCCCGCGGGCAGCCGGAGGGCAGCCAGGCTTACGGTTTGCACCGGCGCTTTAAGCACCAATGCTGCGCCCGGAGGACGGTGAGGGAGCGGGACCGGAGGAGGTGCAGGGCCTCCCGTGTCCACTGGGCGGCGGTAGCGGCCATCCCCGTTGTCCTCGACGGGCTCCCTGCGCTGATGAGGCCGGAGGTAGCTCGGGCCCCGCTTCCCCGGTGAGAGTGGGGTTAGCGGCATGGCAGAGTGACCTCTCTACAGATCGGGGAGCTTGAAGGAACAAGGAGAGGAAATGAAGATGGAAAACTGAGGAGCAAAGTGAAAGATCTGGATGAAGAGAAAAAGTCCACAACAATTTAACTATCTGCAAATTCCCAGACAGGTTCCCTGCAGCAGGGAGCAGCCCGCGGCAGCCGTATTTATCCTGCTGTCTTGCAATTTACCAAAGTATGTCCTAATTATCCCTAGGGGAATGCGGGATCCGGGGTAATATGTTACACTAGCATAATCCTTTAACTCACAATGCACTTCCCCGTCCCGGAATCGGGATTTAGGGCTTAAAGTCATGCTCCTGAAGAGTGAGCACCTTTCATTTCCTTCCTCTTATTTTTTTAATCCTCGACTCCATTGTGCAGAAATATTCTGGAGGAAAACAGCGGCGGAGCCCGCCCGGGGCTGCAACTCAGCGGCCCGGTGTGCAGCTAGCCTCGTCCTCAGCTCTACTCAGGAGCACCGCACGTAAAAGGCCTTCTTTTCCACCTCCTACTGCACCCTGCGCGGGAGC
>NC_047532.1:72409849-72452349 GCF_012275295.1 Melopsittacus undulatus | reverse complement strand
TCTGACAAACACAGGAAAAGAAAGAGAGATGCAGCCCCCTTTAAGAGCAGAGCAACTGAAGAAAAAAGAGATTTATGCTTTTAATTAATGGCAATTAAACCATGCCTGTTGGCTTGGCCTATGGCAATTGTTCCCTGCAAAAAGGAGGCCGAGCTGGTGACAAGCATTTGAATCCGCTAAGTTCTGTCAAGGGAGCTGACTCTGCAGGCATCAAAACCAAACTAAATCAATAAAAGAATTAAACTTTTATAAATTGCATTTTGACAAGTATCAGATACCGTTAAGCTTTGATATTATGAATTCCTCGGAGGAGATGCAAACAAGAAGGGCCGCAGTTAGAGATCCAAACAATCAAAGAGGCTTGTTAACATGCGCTGTCAAATGCATCAGTGCTATTAATTACTACAAATTAATGTGACTCTCTCTTCCTCTGGTGATTGGAATAATAATCAGCTGGATTCATGGAATGAGCACAGAGAACATATGCAACACTGCCAAAAATAATAAGTTAGGAAATCAGGAGACATTTGCAATCTTTATGCTTACAGGCTTGATAATTTGCTTGTTGCTGGTGTGTCCTACTTTACCCTATCCTTCTGATTGCTGGGAACTGGCTCATCTGCATCCCAAATGGACACGCTCTCACTCCTTGGCTACAGCAGCACTCTTCCTGATGACAAAGTCTTTCTCCTCTTTGGCAGAGATGAGGAGGCAGGAAGACACACAGCCACGTGTCTCAGCCTGGCTGGACAAGCAACACTGTGGCCCTCACCATGGCCTCAGCCTGCTCTCCACAGCCAGGGTTGCCCAAGGACCCCTCCACAGCTTCAGCTCGGTACCCCATAGGAAATCAAATCCTAGAAGTGAGAATGGTATATGTGTCACACGCAGAGGAGGTATGGAGGTAATAAAACTATGATGTACGTATACCTGGCAAGCTCTAACCCTATTTCAGTAGTCCAAAGTGAAAAAAAACACACTGTATTCTACTTCAGTGAAATATCATTCCTGGTGCTAGCACAGAAACAAGTCAGTCCAAAAGGCAGTGTATTACCTTCCCATTAGAAGATTAACGATCCTCAGGCTTTGATTTCTTCCCACATTTCAACAACAATGACCTTGCTACTGCAGTAGCACACAACCAGTCATTTCCAGCCTTAACTGCCCCTTACAAAGAGTACAGCAGAGCTCTGAGCATCTCTCACTCTGCTCCTCCATTTTACCACCATCAGAAGATACAGCACTATCTTTTTATAGTCTCTAAACTTCAAAAGCAACCTTCTAGCTATGGTGGACTTGATACAAGTCCTGCATTTTTCCGTTACTCATACAATGAGAAAAAAGTCCTGGTTGGAGACAGGGCTTTTAGGACCAAGGGAATCTGAGGTTCTGTGGCTTGCTGGTGAGTGATCACTCCAAACATACAATGCCTTTACTAGGGACTAACTCTCTGCCATGACAAAAACTAGAGTAGTATGTGATAGCCATAGAAAGCAAAGTTATCAGGCATCCTGGGACCAGGCAGCCAGGTTTGCTGGGGAGAGGATTGGCATAGAAGCCTCATGTACTGCTGGTTGCTGTTTCTCTTCTTCCCACCAGCTAGAGCTTTGTACGTGGTGACTCCCTTTTCCACACCAAAGGGCTGTAACACAGCTTGCAAGGAGAGCCAAGGCAGCCAGCATAAATGCACACTGAAGTGGAGGAAGCCCTGATGTGGGGACAGCCTCACCCTGCTGCTGTAGGATTGAAGCACTGTGCTTGAAGCCAGAGCTGAAGAGTTTGGGAGGGAAAGCAGGTGGGCAAGAGAGAGAGAAGAAACATGAAATTGATGGATGCCATTTTGCATTCCCTCAAACACTGTAAGCTAAAACGTACCCCAACCTTTGCCCAGGGAATGATGGTGATAGGCAGGGTGGCATGCTCCTTACAGCCCTGAAATGGAAATGGGAGCAGAGGGATGGAACAGGCCAGTTATGCCAGTTCTGTGCAGTCAGTCAGAAGCACTTCATGGTCCTTTTGACCAGCATGCCAGGGCCAAAGTCTTCATCCCCAAATGCTTCTTTCTACAGACAAGCAAATCCCATTCCCTGGACCACGTGGGTAGAACAGCTGGCTTCTCAATCAAGTAAGAGCTAATGAGGCCTCAAATCTCACTGTCCAACCTCCATTCTGCAGGACACTGCTTTGTAAGGGCCATTTCTCAGACCCATACCTGTGGCAAAGATCCCTTGTAGCCACATGTCACAGAAATGCAACACATCCACCTTGTAAGCAGGAAGCAAAGGCCAAGCAGAGCCCCTATCTCTCTGTTGAAGAAGGTTCTTTGACAGGCACCCTCTAAGGCAGGATACTAGGCACCATGATGGACCTAACAGACAGTCTGTGAGTACAGTGAGATGAATTAACTTGACACCATCTGGCAGCAGTTTTTCATTTCTGACAATATTTAAAACTTAATTTGAGCTCAGGCAGTGATGAATAGGGCCTAGATCTCACCTGGCTTTGGTAACCTCCTGACCTAGGCACATCAAGTCGTTTGTCTGAGACTGTAGGTCCTGATATTTTATTGCTATGTCTAATCTAAATAGACTGCTGGACACTGCCCTTACTGCACCCTGGTAATCTCGGATTGATCCTGGTGAAGCAAGAGAGAAGCAATGACATCTGTGCTGTCTTTCAGCAAGCATATGATGGAAGCTGATCATGTTTAAGCATGTCCTCCCAGCTGAAATCCATAACAGATGATAGCCATGAGCCATGAAGCACTAGTGTTACCAAACATCTAATAGCAAGAGGGCATTTATCTCTACTATTGCAATTATATCTTTTAAAATCTGCCTTTCCCCCCCCACTCTTAATTATTGCTTAAGGTTGCTCTAACATGTGTATACATATAAAAGTATGCATGTATGTACACGTACAGATGCTAGAGTCTATATAAATAAACAATCCCTTCAGACAGAACAGCATGACAGCAAGAGCTTTCAGCTGAAAACATGGTGTGAAAATGTAGCATGTCTTTTCTCTTTATGTTCTATGGCAAATACAAAGGGAATTTTTTGCTTCAAATATGTGCAGTCATTTTTATCTGATTACCTGTAGATGTTCTATACAGCTCTATGCTAGAGATAGTATGTTCTTTCCTACAGAGATCCCAGTTTATTACAAGCACAATTCCATTCTTTCACATGCTCTATGAATTCAAAGGAGCTGCTTAGAATTTGTCACTTATTTTTAACAATATAATTTTCTTTAGAAAGAGCATACTTGCTAAGCTTGACATGTGATATTTAATCACATATTGACCACTCAGTATTACTTTAATGCTTCCTGTCAGCACCAGTACAGCAGGCAGAGTTCAAGAAACACATTTTCCTGGAGTTCAGCGTTCATTTAAATCAAATTTGTCAGGTTTCAATATTAAATGTAGTATTTTATTTTTATTAAATGCAAGTTAATAATACCTTGTCAGGCCAAGGGCATGTTTTAATGTGAACACTCAGATGGTAAGTGAAACTGGAACCATAACACCCCTCTAAGAGAGTCATACAATCATCTTAATACCAGCGTCACAACCTAACACAAACACATGCTGGCTTTGTGTTCAGCTGGCTCAGGAAGCTTTTCAGATATATAAAACACCCTGACACAAATACACACAGGCACACATCCTCTTAAAAGCACGTGTTCCTGGGTGTAAGAGCCTGCAACATCTGTGTACGTTACTTACAGATTTCCACGTGCTCTTTTTCCCTCTTCATAAGGCAACCTACTTGATTGGCAACAGAGCAGCATGGATTGCTAACAGCGTCTATTCTCAGCTTCAGCTTTAATTTTCCATGATGCTATCTATAGTGACTTGATGGTTTGTTTTTTTTCCCTGACAATAGTTCTGCATTCAAGTGTACACATATGAACAGTTTTTCTATAGGGAAGGGCAGGCACAGCAAGCATGTGCTTACCTAAATACATGCAACTGTATGTCTGGGTGCATTAACATTAGACACACACATACACACACGTATATAAACCAGTTGCACATTGCAAGCATGTAGAGGAGTTAACCTATGCACATTACACACTGCATGATACCCACAAATGACAGGTGATCCCCTGCAATATTTATTCAAGTGAAGAGTTATCTCTCTTCTTATTCACAAAGACAAATGTAGGAATGAGCAACTGTTGTATATTAGAGGATAGGAGATAGATGAAGACTGTTCCAACCTTCCAAATATACCATAAACTACAGCACTGTAAAGCACTGTCATAGAGGGTGGTGAAGCACTGCATCTTTACCCAGCACTTCCCAGCAGCAGGACAAACCCAGAACTCTGTGCCGCAACTGCGGGCTCTGGGGCCATTCAATGGCTGTGATGTGCTGGGGATGGGTAATGGCACATTATGTCTTTCACCTCTTAAATCACCGGCTCTGAAGGGGCACAGGTCAGCCGTGGCAGAGCCATCCCCTATCTGACAGCTGTGCTGGGGCAGTGGTGGCCTGCACGGCCCATACGTATGAGTGTCCCCATCAGCATCTCCCAGCATGACTGACACTAATTGGCACCCTTGTCAGCATGCTTGTCGGAGAGGCTGAGGACCGGGCAGGCACAGAGGTGCACACACACTCCTCTCACCTGAAAGCCACTTTCCCAGCCAGGGGATGGAGCCCATTATCCTGCACCCTGCTTCCCAGGGATGCCATGCCCAGCACTTCCCACAGCCACTAAGTTACGGCACAGGGTAATAACAGCAAAGGGAGGGAGGGAGGTCCACGGAGGTTAAGCAAAGTTTTCCAGTGACATTTAAGAGAAGACAATGTATTGCTGCTGTGAAGAGAGATGGCAAAACTATTGTGAGGGTCAGAGCCATGGAAGAGGGGTGTTTCATGCTGAAAGTGCCCAGAGTGTTTGCAAGACAGATACAGGTGCCCAAGGCACTTGTGTCCAATGCTGGTGACAGAGACATCTGTCTCATGGGATGGAGAAGACCCCAAGAGTGTTTTAAAAAGAAAGAACTGTGTTTCTCCCCAGGTTTGCATCAGTCTCTGAACATGCCTCCCTGAGCCTGGTCAGGGAGATAGCATTGGTGCAGGGCAGCACTGCTTGTCCTTTACCACTCTCAGCTGAGCACAGGGAGGGCAGAATAGCCCTAGTTATAGGGGCAAGAGAGGGGCAAGCCAAGGATACCTGAAATGGTGATATTTACTTTTCTTGTGCTCACCCACACCATGCAAACACACAGCAGCAAGCAGAGGTGTTGGGCTTTCCTTCCAAACTTTCTTTCTTCTGCCAAAGGGCAGCAGAACAGATGCCACAGCAGGTTGTGGAGTGCCCCCATGTCCATGCAGACATAGGTGCACTGAAGTTTTCCACAGCCTTTTCTGACAGGCAGGGGTATGGAAAAAGCCCTCCGGAGATGAGCCCAGCTAGCCAGGAGTTAAAGGGCTACATGGTGCACCTTTGGCGTGTCTCATTGCACTTCACCTTTAATTGCATCTATTTTAAAAGCTCCACATAGGTCATGCTGAAAACCTATGATTTCCTAGCACTGCAATATCCAACTAGTCAAGGTCACTTCCATGGCTTTCCCTACCTTAGGGGTGCTTCAGTTGCAATGGCTTTCCCTAGCTTAGGTGTGCTTCAGTTGTAATGGCTTTCACCAGAGTTTACTTCTCCTGAACTAACCTCCTCAACCCAGTGCCACGCTCAGTGCAGTGTGAAAACACACCTCTGTCAGGCTCTAACGCTCTTCCGTGGGTTTTACCTGTCTGATCTCCACGAGGGTGTGAGGATCCCTTGCTCAAGCCCATGTCCATCATGGCCAGTTTCTGGGAGTTGCTGATCCATGCTAATGGTGCAGCAGAGATGGGCCAATACAGATCACAGGTTGGGACCCTCTCAGAGATGGGGCTCAGAATCCTGCATCCTCCACAGGGAAAAGAAAGGGAAAGGATTTTGAAAGAGTTTGTACCTGAGAGCAACAATGCACTGGGCAGGCTTGGCTTGGGCTGCAGCCACAACTGCACCCATGGGTGGCTGGGCTGTGGTACTGCTGCTGCTGTCACTGCCAGCCAGGGCTGTGGTCGGGCATATGTAACAGTGCTCAGGTAGCAGTTTCTCAGGCTTCACTGCTGTCTGGAAGCCAAAAACAAGACTCCTTTGCAGGGTGAAGACATCTTATCACACAGCCCAACCCCATCCACCATCAGGAAAACACTTCCCACAATGTCTTCCAATGGAGAGAGATTTTTATCTCACTTCCTAGAAAACTCATGTGCATTTACTGGCCGCTGTGTTCCCTCTGGAGATCAGTGAGACTTTTCTAAGTGAGACATTGCATCTGTATTTCTAGCCCTTGATTACCCCTCCTTGCCATGTGTCCTGCAGTACTGGATTAGTGCTTCCCCTTGCTGAATGCCACACATCTGTCCCACTCTGACACCCCAGATTTATCTCAGCTGAATGCAATTAGAGCTAATGCTGTTACATCATCATAAAACTGGTGTAACAGAAAATCAGCCCGAAGAGGTTCACATCCATTTACATGTTCATTCAGACTGTCCAGACATAATAAGGCTGCCCAGATTCTAATGATCAAAAATGCACATAGTTGCAATAAGGCACATATATTAGTTATAACTGTGCAGGTCAAACATGAGCTGGTTTACATAAAAGTAATCAGAATCACAATTGACCTTTTGTAGAAATGTAGAGCTATGCTTAATTCTAGCCACCAGCATTCAACACATTTATTTAATAATATTCCTACTTCCTAACTCATAATTATATCTTCTTTAAAAATCATTTTACAGCAAAGCGTAAAGGACTTGTGTCCTGTGCAGTCGAGGAAGAGAAAGCTCTGTTCTTTATACAAACATGCTCAAATGCACAGGAAAATGGTCTAACATGCAAAATCAGAGTGAAAAAAACTATATGTTTATTTAAAAACTACATGAATTGCCACCAGGAAAGCAGTTATATTTACTCCTTACCTAAGAATGATCAACAACATGCAGTCATGTGAGACTCCCATTTCTCTGTTTTTCTGCACTGTGTAGTATTTTTTATAACACTCAGAGAAACCCCTTTCTTTAATGAAGAATACATATTTAAAGCAATGTGGCATCACTGCCTTCCATAATTCCTGGCACCCTGGGCTGAATCCTTCTCCCCTGCAAGGCAGCACCAGCCTCAGGGGTCAGGGAGAGGCAACAAAAGCATCAGCTGGATGTATCACTGCAGGAGGAAAATAGGGAGAGCTCCCTAGCAGTTTTATCTGCCCTTAAAGTCCATTTGTGTTATTTCTCAATTCGTTCTCTATGCCAGGATATCTGGCAAGAGAATAGTGTGGAATTTGAGGGGATGGTTTGGAGGGGTCCATCAGAGAGCAGGAATGTTTTGCATGAGCGAGGACAGCTGGGGCAAGCCCACCATTTACAAACGTGCCTGTGGTTATGCTTTCAATAGGTGGCACTTATGAATAATAATATGCATAATCTATCTTGTGCCCAGGCAGGAGAGAAAACATAAGTGGACAAGCCTGAAGGCATGGCCGTCTATTAAAGGTTGCTTGGGAATTCTCAGCAGAGTTAGGGCAAAACTGTGCTGCTAAACATGGCTAGGGGATTTGCATGTTTAAAAACACAGGATTAATTGAAAATCCCTCTCTTCTGGATGAGTGATTTACATTTGCTACAGAGGGTGAAATACAGTTCTGCCCTTTTGTTGTTTATTTGATTGCTTCCATTTCTAACTTTCCTTTTTATTAAAGAGCTACAACACAGGCTGTCAGAAAAAGCCCAAATCCCCAGGCCGTGCTATGCACCTGAAGTCTAAACCCTGCAGAAATACACAGTCCTGCTTTGTTCTGTGCTGGTTGGAGACACCTTGAATGAAGTACCCAGGGCTCAGGATCTTAGTAAATAAATATAGAAAGAATTAGGATTTGAAAAAAAAAATACCCACCAAAACCCACTCTCTCCTAGCTATTATTGCAAGTGTAACTAAGGTCTATTCCCTCACCAGCAGCGAGGACAGTATATCATAAGGGGAAGACATATTTGACTTTAAAGTAGTCCAAGAAATAATGAGACAAGCATCTTGGGCTTTTCCCAAAGAAATGCCCATCAGGCTCACCCTTATTTTCTATCTGTTTATATAATGCCCTAGCTGCTTTCTTTTAAAATAAAGAAAAAATTGGTGTTATTTGAAAAGAACAGTACACAGTTAACTTGGGTGAATCGACATCCTTTGCACTGCTAACCAGGGAGCAGCCACTGTCCAGATCCCCAGAGTTACTCCTAGTCCCTGGGGACCATGAGAAATGACCTCTATTCCCATGGAAGAAACCCAGCCCTTGAAACTGCTCCCACTGGCTCAGAAACAAGCCTGGTACAGAGCTGAGGAAGGAGGCTCCAAAATCCAACATTTACCTGTGAGCTGCAGGAGAAGAGCAGACAAGGAGGAGCTCTTCCATGAGACATCAGCTTGCCTTCAACAGAAGCTCTATAGCTAGGGACACCACAAACACGATGCTCATTAGAAATGGGATGCCAAGAGTACTTGTAACAGTGATTTCTAGGTGTGTGGGTCAGCTGATGGCTGACTGCAGCAATGACAACAGCCTCAGAAAACAATAGGAATCCAAGACACCACTAGGGCAGGAAAGTTACACTGACCCCTTATTTATCAACACCTTAGATAACCCAGCTGCAGATTATCAGAGTGGTGGTGTTTTAATTGCAAATAGCTGTATGAGGACCATAACACCTCCTTGCCTTAGTATTATTATAGGTACAAGGGGGGGAGGGGAATTTAACATTGCAAATCACAACCGGCAGCTTCATACATTCATGTGCATGAAAGGCAGAGCACAACAAGAATTGGAGAAAGCAACACGTGTTGGTATAGCACCAAACATTTCAACTTAAGTAGTGCTGCTGGCCAAAGGGAAAATAAATAAATCTATGAGCATAGGAAGAAAATGCACCTCCAAATCTGTGATAAAGCTATGGGAGGTTACTTGGAGGATGAATTCCCCGGGGCAGCTAGAAGTGGCTGTGCTCTGCTGCAATGTATTCCATCCTGGGAGTTAGCACAGCAAGTTCTCCAAAGATGCTATGACAGATGAGCTGCCAGCCCAGGGTTTTCCCACACTCTACCTGTGGGTGTTCCAGGGAAAGCAAAATTAAGTGCTGAGAAGGGGAAATGCAAGAGGAATCCAATATCAGGCTTTCTGCTGGCTTCATCACTGCTAATCGCCTCCATACATGTGAACTGGGTGTAAAGCGTTCCCACATCAGAGCTGTAGCTGTGCCTAGGTGTAAATTACTACACAAGGTTCGAGGCAGTGCTCAGCCATGCCCAAGCTGCCTAATTAGCAGTTGTTAGTGTGGCTGAGCTATAAAATGCTAATATTCAAATGTTATGACTATGCTGCCTCTTGCCAAAATCCATAGTGTTTGGAATCTGGCTGGTGTTACTGACTAAACTCTCTCTTCCCTTGAAAGCAGAGGATCAAAGGCAACCGTGCTAATTAACCCCTCTTTTAGAGCATCCATAGTGAAAATGTAACGCTGCACCAGGGCTGCTACTGCAGCAGTGCCTGGCCCTGGCAAAGCAGGAGATGCCACAGGGCTGCAATAGTAGGTCTCTTGGTTTCTGGCTCAGGAGAGGCAGCCCCCTAAATTTGGGAGCTGATGTTCTGGGTGGTGAAGATGAAAAACCGAAGGTTTTTTTCTGGCAGTCCTGTTATATTAAAACTAAGCCCTTCGACTCATACAGTCAACCTCTAAAATAAGGCCTACAGGACTGGAGAAAAGCACTCACGTAACATATAGTATTTGACATTGCCCATGGCTAAATATGGGGAACAAGATGTTCTCTGTGGCCATACCAGGCTTCCTTAGTCATATATACTTTAATCTAAGCCCTGCTACAGGGAGAGATCCCCAGCCCCATTCCCCCTTCTGAGCAGCAACAGCAGGGCGAGCAAAATGTGCGCCCGCTGAAGCATGGCCAACGCGACACCAAGGCTTGGCTCTGTGCACATCAGCCCAGTCAGGCAGGAGCATGCCCTTGGTGCACTTCATTTTGGAGTTATTTGCTATGGTTAGCATCAAAGATGTTTCCTACTCCTGCACGCTGTTCACATCTCACTAATTTCATAAATGGCAGTGAATGTCTGATCCCCTTTATCTTCCTCTTCACAATCATTCCTAAATCCCATGGGAAGCTCAACACTGAACCCAGCTAGCGTAGCCTGTGGTGCAGAGCAACCCCTGGCACAGCCAGCTGTAGGAGGAGAGGGCCACCAGCAAGGCTCGTGGACCTTTGTCAAGGGTCTATCTCCCCAAGGGACAGGATTCCTAAGCACCCAGATGTGGCATGTGAATCCACAGGGATTCGGCCCTGTACTGATGTTGGCACCCAACAAGCTCCCCACAGTTCTGCAGAAGAGGCTGGCTGCATGATCTCCACTTTGCAGATGGAGAAGGGACCTGCTAGAGGCAGCACAGATTTCCCTGGGTGCAGCAGCAGCATACTTCGGCAAAGCAGTTCAATTTCTTAAGCCTGTGGGACCACAGAACCATAGAATCAGCTAGGTTGGAAAAGACACCAAGTCCAGCACTGAACCATGTCACTAAAGGCCTCATCTACACACATGCCACCTCCCTCAGCCAGGTAAGCTTCTCAAGAGAGGAGAACCTAATTTTACATTGTCATTACAGCTCCTTCTGAATATCGTTTGAAACACATACAGTTCGTTGACTAACAGACCTGGGTTTGCCAACACAGCTTGATCTGAGCCCACCAAAACTGAGAAGCTCCACTGAATTCAGACTTTGGCTTCACACAAGGATGGGTCGAGGCTGTGATGGGCAGAAAGGTTTTTCTTACCCAGTACAGCCCTCTGATACCAGGTTCAGCAAATATGGGCATGGGGAGAGCTGGATGGGGCTATAACTCTGAAAATGCATCCTATAAGAAAAAGTTACTTTTTTCCAGCATCCTACAGTTAAAATTAAATAAATAAACACACAAAACCTCATCAAAAGCAGCAGTCTCTCAGCAAGGCAGGCATCAGCAGAGCTAGGCTCAATCATACAGTGTGGGAGGGGAAGTCCCTGCGACTGAGAAGCGAATGGGTATCTGCAGCACAGCATAAATTAACACGGCAGCTGCTGCTTTTGCAGGGAAATCAAACCCCAGCCATTCCTTTCACAAACAGGAACTTCACAGAGGCACTATAGGATATTTCATTACTAAGTATTCCAAATTTTCAACATGAAAAATATTCCCTAGCGTTAGTTACATTATTTGTTTCATAGGGAGGGGATTAACATTCCTGGGGCTCAGGAAAGAAGCACATGCCACTGAAGCAAGCAAATATGATTATTTCTTTGTTTTCACAGGTCCTTGTGCAGGTGACTGCAGGACTTGGAGATACACTTCAGGCCTGTGTCAAAGTATGGCACTCCTTCATTAGCACTTCAAGGGCTCTGGATCTGGGAAGAGAAGGACTCCAGCCTCAGAGCCAGATTCTTCACCAGTTTACACCATGTAAGTGTGGGGCTACTCACAGTTTATGCTGGCATGCCTTAAAATAGCATCTCTTCCCTTGCATTTCTGTCTTCTATATAAGAATTAAGGAAAAAAATAGAGAGATAGATTATTGTCTCATTTACACAAGTGTAACTCTGGAATAGCAAAACCAACTCCAGACAGTTAGAATGTCCTGGGGAGCTGATCTGGCCCAGTGGCTTTATTTCTGGAGCTTCACTCCTCCTCTGAATTTTAGAAGGATATGTTCATTCTCTGAGGCAAACCTCATTTTCCAGCTCAAACATTTTATGCAGTGTTTTAGGAGGCTGTTCGATACTGCTGCACAGCCTCCGACGTTAAGTATTATCAATAATGTATTCTTCCATGCAAGCTCTTTAACACTCACAATAGAATAAAACAAGAAAACACATCAGTAAAAAGGAATTGCCTCTGCTTGCCAATGCCATGTGAATGTTAAATTCCCCATTTCATAATGCAGCCATCCCTGGAAAACTCCGAGGGCGGATTAACGCTCTTCTGGTACTTCACCGTATCAGAACACGGATTTGCAGACAACAGCTGCAGCAAATTCCCTCGACTGAGAAGAATTACAAGTATTATCACCTAGATCATTAAACCAGGTTCATAGATTGCAGGATGTCTTCAATCAACTCATCTAAGATAACTTGAAGCCAGCTGGACCCCCTCAGTGAGAACTTGACTTAATTGGCCAATAAGTGGCTGGAAAAGGTGGCTGCGATTTGATAAAATTACAGGCTGCAGAAGTGATTACAGTTTGGAGAACCACAGAGGGTAGCCTCTGGGTCAGCCCTTTTGGAGAGGGCTAAGTTAATGTCCACTATTAAGTGCTGCTATGAAAAATGTGGGCCCACTTGGTGTTCAGATGTAAAGTGTATCCAGGTCATTCCTCAGCTGATGGAGAGAGAGATGTGCACATTTATCACTGCTCTGGCCTCATTTCTGCCTTGGTAATAGTACTACACTAACTACTGCTGGCAGTTTCATGGTTTTCTGGGTACCCTTCATTTTATTGGCATAACTAAAATATTATCTGAGCAAAGTAATCCATCTGCTAAAGAAAAACACTTTCCTTCAATTATGTCCCCCGAGTCTTTTCTTAAGAAAGGTTAAAGCACCAAGCAGTTGAAAAATATACATTTTTACGCTTTCCAATCTACTGCAAATATGCTTGCTTGTTACTGGGTAAGAGGTAGGTCTACATATTTACCATTGCAAAATGTTAGGAAATATGCCTGCCTTTAGGAAAAGGGAAAATTCACAGCATCAGATTAGTGTTTAAGTACTAATCATTATCTAACAGCCTATCTTACCCCTCTCAAAAACAGAAAAAGAGGAGATTGCATAAACGATTTAGCCATGATTTTTATGTTTAATAATGAAATAGATTAGGTCATTTGCAGAAAAGAAATGTTTTTCTAAATGGAGCTACAAAGAAACCATCACGTTCCCCTATTGTGTTAAACATGGAAAAACAGAGCTTGATCCTGCCTGTGCTCAGCATGCAGGGCTCCCATTGACCTTGGTGAGGGGCTACTGCATGCGAGTGCCTCCCAGGCATTAACCCTTTTGTTAAAGCCCACCCCAAGATAGGGCTTGCAATCACTTCTGCACCAATAGAGTGTATCTGCTGTGATTCTGTGTTGCTGAGGCTGCATATTTTTCATGGATTGGATAATTTTCATGGGTTTTGTTTTGTTATTTTTAAATCCCTACCTTTTACAGAGCTAGCTCCAAGACTCGCATATCTGATGCAGATAATTCAGAAGCAGCTTGGGCTCATTTTAAGGACTTTTTTGCTGATGGCCAAGTCGTTGTAATAGTAAATGGTGGAACACATAACCGAAAGCCTAGGGGTTGCATAGTCAGCTAGGTGCACACAAAACACGTCTTAATGAAGTGTGGAACAACAAGTTACACATTTTGCCATCAAAACAGCAAAGGATGGAGCACTGACAAGATGATTTTAGGCTGCAGGTATTAGGTAAGAATTCGACTTCAAAATAAGGTACAAAACAACTACTTTCTTAAAATGTTTTCCTTTCATATGTTGGAACAACTGCCAGAACCCAGTTTTGTTTCACTTATAGACTGAAAGTAGGTTGCCATTTTATTGCTGGATCTCCTACCATACAACAGAACACATATTTCTTCCCAAATACAAACAACTCCCATCCCACCCAGGCACACAGCACAGTTACCCAAGGCACATGATGAGATAAGGCTCTGTGGACAACTAGTCTACAGTTTTTGAATGGAACATCTATTCATGGGGGCTCTCTTAAGAAAAAAGGTGGTGTGTTTAGCTTTTCCCTTCTGTGCAGAGAGGATACCTTTTTCCAAGTGTTTCTGGTGAAAGCAAATCCATTTTGGTCATGTAAAAGTTGCCCTTAGTTTTGAAATACAAGGTAGAGAGTGAGAAAGAAACTGAAAAGGATCAAAAAAAGCAAGATGTCTCCAGATTGTCAATATGACCATGCAGCAGTCCTTCCACCCTTACTCCAATTTTTGTGTGTCGCCCCCCAGTTTTGTGGAATAGACTTGATTTTAGCCTGCAACAATTTGGGACTTGTGACCCTGCCCTGTCTATGGGGAAGCATCACTTGGTGGGATCAAGCTACATGGCTGAGATGGGGACTAGCCCCAGCCTCTACTGTTCTCTAGGATAACATTTCCCCAGAATTAGTTGCCTTTCACCCTGCCTCTGTAGATGTGCCTATTGCCTTCTGTATTCAGGGCATTTATCCCAAACCTCTGCATGAAAACATGGTGCCCGTCACAGGCACAAAGAGACCGTGGATGTTTCAATCCCTGGTCCTGCCAAGTATTTCCCCACTTTGCTCTTTAGTATTGCTTTGCTGGCTAAGCCCTATTTTGGAAAGACCTTTCTAGGAAAATTCCAGCATCTTAAGCATTGACCTCACTTGGCAGAAAGATGCTACCTGCCAAGATTTATCTTTCAATGCAGGATGGATACCCAGGGAACTACTTGTCCTCCACTCCTAGCTCTGCAAAAGTGGCACTGCATAGCCAGGATCCAATTGGAGCTGCATGGCTTCATTGCCACCATGACCTTGGATGCGACAGCTCCATCCACCAGCCTGCAACAAACTGGGTCTGCCACCTACCATGGGAGGAAAAGAAAAACTAATTGAGTTGTACACTATTTAATCACATTAACATCCCTAGTGCTGCCACTTCCCATGTCCCCACGAGCTCGTGCCACGTTTGCAGTTACTGGTGCTCTGCGTACACCCCAGGGCACCCAATTTCAGACACACAACAAACTGTCATTTGCAAATTTAGAAGCCTATTTCTAAAGCAAACTAAGCAAACAATGGTGTTCTCTCTGCCTGTCACAAGGATCACTAAAGGAACAGTTGCTGGTGGGGATTTCAGTGGCAAACAGGCCAGGCTTGGCAGGGCATGACCTTTGCTCCAGCTCACTGCTTTCATGGTGAACTCAAGTAACGGCCCTCAATAGCCCATTATGCCACCAGCCTTTTGTTAGGATGCTCCAACCAGTGGATCAGCATGGGCTGATCCAGCAGTCCCCAGAAGAGAGCTTTCTGCCTTTGAAGGCAAAAGCCCTCCTAGGTCAGTCCTGCATCTAGGAGGAGAGGGTGAGGCCATCACCCACCATTTCTGTACAGCCTTGTGATCACCTTCATCTTTCCTCCTGACATAGACTGGAGCCCTGGCAACCTTTCTATGCTCACTGCCACAGCTCCGGCATCGTGCTGTGGCCAGTGCAGCATTCCACATTTTACTGGCCCCCAGATCCACTTGACTGCCTGAGAATGGCAGCCCCATTCTGAAGAGTGAGTGTTTCCCTTGTCCTTATGGTCATGAGCAAAAACTCAAGAGTCAGCACTAGAAAAAGAACACAAGCCTATTTCAGACTTATTTATATTAACATTAAGATCTTTAAGACCATCTCAGTTCTCTGCTCCAGACCTTCAGTAATTAAGGACTGCAATGATGACTATCCATTGTCTACTACTACAGTACTCACGTGTTTCTACTCAGGTTGAACTGCATGGTGCTGTGGGTGTCCCCATTTTGGGTGCCTCCACAGTGCAGTGTAGAGCTGCTGGAAGCCAGAGCAGCAGGACCACAGGTTGCTGGAGCTGCTCAATCCATCCAGCCTAGTATTTTCCATTTGGCTACAGCAATCACTGCAGTGTAGGGTATAGTGGAGAAGAACCACTGCCAAGATCCCTGTTTTAAACTAGAGAACAGAAAATGGGAAAAGGCACATGCTATGGCTGAGCTATAGGCAAGATACTATTTAGTGTATCCTGTAGATTAGGACCAGACCCACACAGTTTGTTCAACCAGTGGAAACGTCTGGGTTCATTTTGGCATGTTCCAAACACATTGGAACTTCATCAGCATCTTTTTCTGTGGGGTCCATTATTTTTAATTATCATTAAACACAGAAGTAACTCAGATAACTTTTCCTTCCTTTTGTCTTTCAGGACCATGAAGATGGTATAGAGAGGAGGCTATTTGTACATGGAGGAGAAAAGTCTATTTCTGTTTACTCTGAAAAAGCTTAGCATTGACTTCCATTTATCTTCCAATAAGTCCTCGTCCAACATGGCTTGGAACATAACCTGTTCCAGGGGCAAGTGCTTCTTAATGAGAGATCTGAAATCTCTCTTATTTTTTTTTAACTCCATTCATTAAAAACGAAAAGACGGAGGAAAAACCCAGAAGAGTTAGAAAATGGCATGAAAGCATATTATCAGTAAACTGTTTCCACTGTGTTTGTGGCTGTTCTTAATGTTTTATGAATATGCTCAGAAATTTGCTCAGGCATTTTTCCTTGGGCGCTCCAGTTAATTACTTATTCAGAGAGCTTCTACTCTGTGCAAAATGTGTTGTGCATTAATTCTGATTATGTACAAAAACCCACCTGCAAGGAAAAACTCTGCATCAGTAATGCTGATAAAATGAGCAGCTCTCCTGGGGCTTTACTGAGAAACAGGATACTGGACAGAATTAAAATCTTGTAGCTAAGGCTATTCATAATGTCATTAACATAAAGGCAATTAAATGAGTTTTTAACCTACAACCCTTTATTGTTATTAATGAACATTAGAAAAACACAGGAGATAAAATTGGTAATTACCTCTGCACCAAGCTATGCAATAATGTGTTTAAATATAAAAACAAAACAAATGATTATTGTTAGTATTTTTCAGTAGCAGAAGCCCCAAGGAGCAGCTCAGTCACATTTAATCACATGGTACTACACCAAGAGGGTTAATTAAATGAGGGCTTTACCTTCAGCACACTTGGTTATTCTGTTTAATATGGCATTAACAAACAGAAACGCCAATCTGCAGATTATCCCAGGCTGTGCCTTTACCTTCAGGTGAGCCACCTCTACAATAACCAAGAGGGGTTTCATTCTCTTCAGGACAAGGAGGTGCAGACCCGTAATCAAGTTTCTATTGTCACGTGCTTTCAAAACCAATTCCAGAAACAACTGTATAAACCCTGGCTCATAGCCTAAGCTTGCCATTCTGTAAAAGAAAGAATGTGGGAATTAGAAAGGGATGGACATTTTACAGAAGACGGTTTAAATGCGGTTGCAGCGCTGCAGCACAGTGAAAGAGCCTCCAGTTCCATTTTTAATGCAAACCATTGTATTCTCTAAGCAGTCATGAATTACCGAGTATCTTCTAAAGGGGAAATACATTAAAGCTCAGTGAAATAGCCTACAACTAGATCTGAAGTTATTAATTCAATTAAAGTTTTATGATTTAAATCTCCAGAATGGCTTTAGCATCTATCTCTTTAAATAGTTTCTTTAATGTATTTACATTGTTTTGGGGGTTCAGAAAGCTATTTTCCTGGGCAATATGTAGCTTAATAAACAACAGTTACTACATTTTATCTTCCATCTCAGTAGACAAAGCTTTCTTAAGGAAGACATCCCTTAACATGCCCAGATACAGCTCACATAAGGGAGGAGCTGAAGCCACCTAAAGGCTGTGCAGGATCCAGCACTGGCATCAACATCATGAAGCATAAGATGCTCTCTTTGTATTTGTGAAGTCAGCAGAGAAAGAATTAACACAAGACAAATATATAAAGGATCGACAATTAATAGCATGGTATATGACAGCAGATACTGTCAGTCAAACCAGTCACTCCCTTTGACAGGCATCCAGCAAGGAAAAAGATAACCTGACCACTCAAATGACTGAAAGAACTTGCAAAATTCTCCTTGTTATACCTGAAACCAAATGTTTTGTGAATGCAAGTACCACATTTTATCCTTACACAACAAGCTCTGGCAAAAACTGAGAGCTGGATCTCACAAGAGGCAAAATCACCTATTCAGCTTAGACAGGACTCAAGTCTAAGGAAGAAGCTAGGTGCACCAAGAAGGCAGGAGCAGAAGGAAAGAGTTGCTCTGTGATGTGAGGCAATTGGAATGAGTGCTAACACACCCACAGGTATTCTGACATGGCTGTTCAGCTGCTCCCAAGACCTTTTTAAACACATACAGCCTTCTCTACCACCATCTGTATTGCCAGCGATGTGTGGGATCACCAGCACTGACATGCTGTGCTGTTAAACAGCAAGTCATGGACAACTGTGGTATTATAACCAACAATTCCTTCAGATAACTTAACAGCTCTAAATACCTGAAAGGTTTTCCCCTACAGATTTCTCTTCCTTGTGCTCTAGAAACTTATTTCACTTGCCTGTGTAAGCCCACTATTCACTAGTGTAATGAGAAAAGGCCGAGGCTATTCAAGTGCTCTGTAGATGCAGAAATGGTGTGCATACTAACCAGCTTCTCCAAGTAAAATAAGTATAGGTGGTTTAGTTTCTTTTGAACTGAAGATGTCGTAGAAATCCATTAAGCTGGGTGAGTTGTGGTAGAGGTGAGGTGGTCCCCAGTGCTCTGTGTGTGAACATGCAGCCCTGGCAGCAATGCACAGTGGTGCTGGGGAGAAGCACAGCATCACTTCTGTCCTCAAGGCACTATGTAGTTAATGCTGCAAACACACAGCCCTGTGTCTTACATGTCCTGTCACTTTGCAGCCTGCAAGTGTACAGGAGAGGGCAACCATGATAGAGCTCTTCTCTTTCTACCCAGACAGCTGCCTTTGGGTAGCCTCTGCTTTAAACTTCACTTTGAGTTTTTCTGGGAAGAGCAGAGACACACAGCTAAGCTCACACTGTATGCTGGCTTTTGGGCATCCTTTTCTAGACTTTTAATTTTAGTTCATGACTTACCTCCTTCCCTTTACCAAGGCAAAAAAACACAATGATCTTTCTATAACACGATCAAGCAGATGCTTGTTTTCATTGAAAGCTGCTTGGGACTGGGCTACCTTGCCCCAGCCCCATGGCTCTGTGCACCATTGTGCTGGGAGGAGGCAGTAATGTTCTGCACACTCTAGTGTAACACACAGCAGACAGGCAGAACTACCACCCTTCACTTGCATCTAAAACCAAACAAACTAACCCAAAACACAGTGGCAAGTGAAATTTGATGAGTACAGGAACGATTCCCTTTAGAAGAAAAAAGTCATTACACATACCTGGGGTGACTTTAAAATTGCTGCAGCCACTTGTTCTGGACAGCTTCATCCAAGACAGCAATGCAACACAACAGTGATCCCAAAAAGCAGTGAATTCCCAGGGAGGAGATGAGCATCAAGAAGTGTCCCACAGTTTCTGACATCAGCAACACTCAGGTCAGTACAAGCATTCCTACTGTGCTCAGCTGAAATCTATGAACCTGGGAATAACCCACTCCCAGTGGGGATCAGCTCACTGAAACCATCCATTGAGGCATCTGGTCACAGCCGCCACAGTGAGGGGAGCACACAAGAAATCAGCCTATTCTAGCGTGACAAATCCTATCTTCTTTATGAGCTTAAGCATGAAAGAACTACCAAGACTATATTTTATTTATAGTATTTTAGTGGATAAATGACACTCTTGTTCCTGCAGTTGTTTTTTTTTCCTTGCCAGCTATCAAGTGTTTACAGTGACAACAGCCTGCTGTCTGCCATTCAGAGGCCTGGCACCTGTCTGGATAATAGCATGACTCAATATTCCTGAAGTACTAGATTTCTGTAAGAGAAGAAAAATCAATAAGTGTGACAAGCGCTATCCATTAGAGCCGGAGAGCAGAGAGCAAACGATTACACAGTGTCATTTGTCCAATATAATGAGACTGTAAATGAAAACTCTTACAATTGAGCTTTGGGTGATAAAACATCCATTCAAAGGCAATATGACCATGGACGAGATCTACTTGACTTCCCAGGGCCAAGATGGTCAACACTAGCAGAAGCTCAGGCATCCTGCCCTGCCAGACGATGGTGCTCCTTGAGATCAATAGGTCCCATGCACGCAGAGCAGAGCAACAACAGCCATCAGCATCAGCTCCCTGTCCCAGGGCAAAGGCAAAACCGCCTTTTTTCCATACACAGCTCTCTTTTTCTTTCATCAGGCTTCTCAGATCAGAACAACACATGCATACAAAACACAGTATATATACACCCAAATCTCTATTTCAATATTTAGAGTATATGCTTATACTCTACATAACAATACTTCTAAACATTCAGTGAATATGGACAGTGGGAGGAAATGAAATGTGGCTGGTTTCAGGAGCATGGCCATCCTTGGCTCTCCAGCTCCCTTCCCACCCCTAGTCTTCTTCATTGTTCAGCTTTATGGCCTTGTGCCACTTGGGCTGATGTTTCCCTTCTAAATGGCATTTCAGCTTTGGCCTCCCTCACTGCCCAGCACCCTCTCCCAGATTAGCTCCTGGGTGCCATATGGTACAAATGGGCTGCCGCACGCTCACGCAGTCAGTGCTTAAGAACCTGCCAAGCTGCTGCCTCCACTGGCAGTCTGCCTGGTGGCTCCGTGGGCTGTGAAGGGAGCACCACACTGCCTGGAAGTAATTGAGATGGGGCCCTGCCAGGTTGCTCACACACAGCAGCCCTGTGAGATATGCTCCCCTTTCCCCTCCTCTCCTGCATGGCATGGTCAGGCATTCCTGCACACGCACCCCCTTTGTGACTGTGCTGCTTCCCAAACTTCCTTGCTTAGGAAAAGGATCATAGAATCAACGAGGGTGGAAAAGACCAACCATTACCCCAGAAGCCCAACCATCACCCAGCTCTGCCAAGGCCACCATTAACCATGTCACTGAGGGCCTCATCTACATTGTGTGTGAACACTTGCAGGGACAGTGACTCCACCACTGCCCTGGGCAGCCTGTTCCAATGCCTGAGCACCCTCAGGGGGAAGAAACTGTTCCTCATCTCCATCTAAACCTCCTCTGGTGCAGCTTGAGGCCGTTTCCTTCTGTCCTGTAACTTGCTACTTGGGAGAAGAGACCAACCCCACCTCACTACAACCTCCTTTCAAACAGTTGTAGAGAGCAATAAGGTCCCCCCTGAGCCTTCTCTTCTCCAAACTGAGCCCTCCCAGGTCTCTCAGCCATTTCTCATCACACTTGCTCAATGTCTCAACCATTTCTCACTTCATTCAGGGTACGTGCTAGGGAGAGCTCACAGGTCTCTGTGCTACTCCCTGCACAGCACCACAGGGAGCCATCCCCACTGGGACATCCCAGTGCGAGGATAGCTCCTGACCACGATGAGGAGGAAAGGCAGTGCAGCGGGACCACTGGGAACTCAGTGAGGTTTCCTCGCCTTGCCATAGGGTCCTGTCCTAAAGCATACGTATTTCTCCTCTCACAATAGCATATGCACATCCTTAGCTGTTTGCAGGAAGGCTGATTAGTTCAAGAGCATCACTTCTGAAGACTTGGCCTGGAGAAAATGAAGAGACACTTCAGGAAGTTTGTAGAAGTTTGGCTGCTGGTTTTAGAGGAGCCAAAAGTCACATGAAAACAATCACCTGCAGCAGCTGACCTCTCCAAGTATCTGTAAGACAGCACAGCCCTTGTTTTCCTTTCCTCCCACCCTCTTACAGCCTGATCAAGTCTCTACTTTCCCTCATCTCCCTGCAGTTCCAATTCCACTTTCTCCTCTACTAGCCTGGTAAAGTCCACTCAAGGTCCCAGATTCTGTTGCTAGTGCTGTGAAATTGTTTCATCCAGTACTGTTTCATGAGAGAGAGAGACTAGGTCCCTGGTCTGCCTAAATGCTTCTTCCAATGAACATGATATACCATCCCCTCCTGGTGCCAGGAGCCATGTTTCCCACCTGGAAACCTTGTCATTGGAGAGAGGCGATGTTTTCCAAATCACCTCCTCAAAAGCCACTCCTTGGGGTGTTCTGTGAAGTGAGGTGCGTCAAGCATCTGATAACATAGGGTCAGGCACCAGCTTCACTTACGGCTGAAGATGAGGGGTGGAAATTACAACTTCTCCATCACTTGCTATTGGGGAAATAGGTCAACAGCTTCTAATACAATGTTGCTCCTTAAAAGACATCATTTTGTATATTGGTAGCTTGCCAGCTCCAGATAACCACCAGTAGAGCTTCAGACTTGCAGGAGCCTTCATACTTCATAGGTTGGACTTCAAAGCTGTAACATTACCTATATGTATTTGTGTGTTATTTAGATGTTGTTAGACTAAACTTTGCCCTTCAGACACAGTGGGGAGCGAGTAGAAGAAAGGCAATGCTAGAATAAAAAGTATGAAAGGAAACTCAGGATGAAAACCCCTCTGACAGAGACTGGTGACTACACTGGTAGTTCCTGTGCAGCAGGGAAGAAAGCAGCAGTTCTGATGTATTCTGGTGATATATTTGTACGATGTTCCTACACAAAACTTCAGATGAAACAGTCTCTTTATAAGCTTTTGATAGTAAGGAGAGAAGAGGCTTTGCCATTACCTCTGTTTGTGAAATGAAAGTGATGCTGAGCCTTGGTGTTCCTGGATGGAGCTGCTGATCATCACAATGACAGCCAAACCAGCTTTGCTTGTTTGTTGTTTACCTTATGCTAAGGGGAAGGAACTTCTTTGCTGTCAGTGCATTGTGTGATGTGGTAAAACACAATCCATGCCCAATGCTTGCAGGAATTTCAAGCCAGCACTATTTATTACCCATGCACATGCAGCACATTTGCTGCTTTGCTGTCACTGCTGCTTGCAGTGCTTTAGTGAAAAGAGAAGGGCATTGTATCTAGAGCACCACAATAAGCTTTGACAACATGGGTGTTGCAAAAACGGCTGTAAAAAGGTTTGCTAATGTACCACATGCAAGTGGGTGAGAAGGAAGGCTCTACCATGAATACTTAGAAAGGCTTATGGTACACAAAAGGAACCCCTAAAAGTGACATTTGTAACTCTTGCTAGTAAGGGCAGTACTCATATGCCCAGATCCTGCCTTGGGCATTCCCATGTTGGCAGAGAGGAGCAGTAGCTTCCAGGAAGCCTCACTACCTGCAGAGGTGTCTGGAGTGCATTTGGGGTGGAAATTGGCCAGACTGAAACACTTCAGAAGCCATCAGCTCTACCATTAACTCTACCAGGTTCCTAGGGTGTATTATAGATAGTGCAACACAAGATCCTACATTTTCCCCAAATAATCCAAGAAATAAACACCATGCAACCATTGGACCAGGCACACACATGGGGCTCTGGAGGACAGCAGTGCTCTTCTGTAGAAGCCAGAGCACTGCTCTCTCCTTAGAAATGCATAGCTAAGCAATTCATCCCATATTTCTAAGAAATAAGACCTATGCTTCTTGTAGGACATGGTGGCTCTCGCAGTGCTCCTTTGAGACACTCAAAGCAAAATCAGTATTTGGAAATGCAATTGATAAGGGAGTTTATGTTTAGCTTATATCATTAAACAAGTTCTCCTACTCAGATTCTGCTAGGACATGTGTTGTGGTTTAAACCCTGTCAGCAAGTCAGCCATGCAGTTTACCCCACCCCACTCCCAGAGGGATGGGGAGGAGAATCAAAACAATGTACCTCCCATGGGTTGAAATAAGATCAGTCCAGTAACTAAGGTATAACACAAACCATTATTGTTACCACCAATAATAATAATGGTAAGAGAAATAACAAGGGAAGAGAATACAATACAACCCACCGAACGAGCTGACCGAGCAGTGAGTCCCTTCCAGGTAATTCCCAGTTACATCCTGGGCATGACATGCTGTGTTATAGAATACCTCTTTGGCTAGTTTGGGTCAGGTGTCCTGTCTCTGCTTCCTCCCGGCTTCCCCTCCTCCCTGGCAAAGCATGAGACTCACAAGGTCCTTAGTCAGACTAAACATCGGTGTTACCAGTGCTGTTCCCAGGCCTAAAGCCAAAACCACAGCGCTGCACCAGCTACTAAGAAGGAGAAAAAAATGACTGCTACTGCTAAACCCAGGACAACATGGTATGTTTCATGGGGCAGGTGGTCAGTCACCTCCCCATCTCCCAGGCTACAGCCTTCCCTATGAACCCTCTTTCCCGACCCCACAACCATACGGGTCACATCAAACAACAGCAATTCCCACCTCCCATGCATGTGCAATGCCAGCTCTCATATACCTCCAGCTACAAGAAGATCTCTGCACACAGACTCACAGCAAGCCCAAAACCAAATCTCAAAGACAGATTAAAAACAGCTTAGGCAGAGTGAGTTCCTGTGCAGACAGACAGGCACCTTCTCCTTTGCAAAGGGTAGGTTTCCTTACCCATAAATTCTACTTAAACATAAGAAAACCATTTTATTAACCCTGTGAGTGGTCAAACTCCAGAACAAAAGGGTTTTGTAGACTCCATCCTTGGACATGTGCAGAACCCAACAGCACACAGGCCTGAGCATCCTGCTCTTCCTGACCCTTCTTTTTAGAGGTGAGTGGTTGGACTAGGTGCCTTTCCAGCATCCCTGCCAGCCCCAGAAATTCTGTGACTCTGTTTGACTTGAACGATTTGAACAAGACAGAGCAGAGACCAGAGCATTCAGGATTATGGAACTGCAGACTTCTTTGGGACACATATGCTCATGCTCTAATGGTAATATTGAAGGAACAGAGATTAACAAATGTCTTGGTCTGATACAACAGGCCATGAAGAAATCCAGTTCCTGTTTATAAGGGATACTCATCACAAGCACTCAGTGACAGTCATGCACTTTCTTAAAATCTCTGGACTAAATACATAAAAATGCATTTTTGTGCAAAAATCATTAAACCAAATGTTTTAGTAAGGACACCACAAAACCTTCCAGACCAGGCATAAGGAGAAACTAAGCAGCTGCAAGAACCACACAGGTTCACTGCTGGTCCCTGGGCTCTAACATGACAACTTCTCTATCAAATAACTGTTTCTCTCACAGAGCTCAAACTGCGTGATATTTGCCATTAAACTCAGTTGTTTTAAAATGGATCCAATATTCAAAGACAGAATTTGCAAAGGAGGAAAAACAAAAGGCAATGAAAACACCCAAAACATTTCTGCTTTCTTTAGCCTCTGATCTTGAACCTGAGGAAGCTGTGAGCACTAACACGCTTGGGAAGAAGTTTCAGGGAAGGCTAGGGAAAGCATTTGTGTGTTAATATTACATGATGTTACTCTAATCATAACCTGTATGTTGACGGCACCTCTGCTTCATGTGGCTGACTGTGCCTGCTGTGGGGGCAGCACTAGCACCGGGGCACGGCTTCCTGCTCTGCTCTGTGAAATCACAGAACTCCACAAGTCCAAGGGATGCTTAGAAGGGAAGCATGGCAGCAATTAGACTGCACTGACAGCTGCCCAGGGAGCAGCTGAAGATTCCCAAACTCTCTGGGAGCCACCAAGTTTGGGGCTCTTTTGCTCCCTTGTAACATTAACACTTTCATCTCTGCCCTGCATAAGTAACAAACTTCTCTGAAGCAGGCACTGCCTGCCTTTCATTCTCAAGACTGCAGTCCCACAGCCCCTGCCTGTGAGAAGCAGGTAAGGCAACAGCTACCTTTAAGTCCCTGCTCAACACCCTGCCTTCATTATTTCTTCAGAAGGTGTAAAATATCCAAGGGGATGCTCTGCAAGAGCAGATGTGTTTGCTGGCAGGCTTGGAGGGAAGGGAAGTTAGAGAAGACCTGACTCCTTCCACAGAGCAGTCATCAGAGCCTTGGCCATCCTGGAAAACAAGAAGAAAAGGGATTCATATTTTAAAATGATAAGTCTCTTCAGATACTGCTAGCTCATTTTTTTCCCCAGAGATATTGAGGAACTGGGACTTAGTGGGATCAAGCAGCACAAAAAGCTCTATGCCCTCTAAAGCAAACCAAGAGCTGCTTTCCATATTTCAGCTGACACAGGAGTTGTCACTAGCTTTGCACATTGTTGACTTGTGCTACTGTGAGAAGAAAAGCATGGATTTCCTTCATCTGCATGCTTATCTCTTAAGTAGTGACACAGCAATCAGCAGCCCAGACTCTTCTCTGAGGTGTAAGGTGCAGCACTATCCTCACCAATGCTGTTATCCTGGGAGTCAGCTCCACTGGGAAGTATGAACCTGTACCATGAAACCTACTGGTAAAACAGATATTTCTTGCCCCGTTTTATTCCAGCTACAGGGTGCTATGTAAAGACAGGCATTTGCATTGCAACTGTCTTCTAGCCTGCTTCCTTCTCACTGAATATGTTCCACAGAGCTGTTCTTTGCAGTCAAAAACTGTGTGTTACAAGGAGAATATTTGATTGGACTTTGATGAGGCTGGAAAACACCACTGTAGTAGTCGAGACCCCTGCACTGAACGGACACTCTGTTAACTGAAGTAAATATGTTGCTATGAATTTCTTGACTTAATTGGCAGAACATTTTATAGTGTGAACTTCAAAATCTCATTAGGAACGAATCAGGCTGAGTCTATGTGCCTGTAACATTTTAAATACTGCCACAGAGTCAAGCTTACTTGGAGTTGATACCATTTCTTGATCAAGAGATTCCAATGAGATTTAATGCAATCAATTCAATGTTTCATGCCAATATGTAAAAGTGACTGGATTAAAGGGAATACCATCTCCAAATTGTGGCCTGACAGACAAATCCAGCATTTTCAGCAGCTCTTAGTTCACATTCATCTCTGACGTGCCTAAGCTAAATGAATAAAGGTTTTTTCCTACAGATGTCAGAAGCACGGAGCACCCGGGCAGCACAGGGTGATCTTGCTGTGACTGAAGGTCTCCATCAGTAACTCCTTCTCCCCTGTGAGGGCATGACATTTTGCCACTTGACTACATTACCCTTGTCATACTCACTCTTATTGTGGAAGTACAACTTAATCCTCCACTGCTTCAGTGATAATATTACAAAATGAAGCATAATGAAAAGATTCTCCAGGCACTTAATGCCTGCTTGCTCCTGCTCAGCATGTGGCCACACACTGCTGACACAGCAGCACCCATAAGTCCTCTAGCTGAGGTACATGGCCCAACCTTGCACATATAACCTATGGCCGCTGTTGCCTGTGCCCCTAATTCACACTTCATCTCATGCCCTGGCAAAGGCAGGTCAGGCTGCCATGTCCACCTGCTCCCCTCTGGAAAGGGCGCTCTCCTCAGCCAGAACTTTGGAAAGTCGGAATTTGGAGGGGTTACAATTACAAAGCTCAGTTAACGAGGGATGCCCAACACAGATACCATCATTGAAAATTAGCTACCTGTAATTGGAATAATATGATTGATGAGGGTCTAGCAATTTTTCTGGTGAGAGATTGAGGGAGCAAGAAATTCCCATCACATAGGGTTGGTCACCTCTTTTAACCAAAGAACCATCTAAAATTACTGAAGTATCTGAAATAAATCCAAACTGTCCACCAGCATCTCAGGCCCTGTGCTTAACTAATTCATCACATTTGGACCTTTTGATGCTCAGGACTGGCTGCATCACCCCACAAAAGTGGAGTTGGGGGGGCAGCCGCCCATTCCCCTGCTCATGTTGGCACCCTGGACACCACAGCTTCCCCACAACCACCAGGTTGGAGGCTTCATGAGACATGTAACAGTCTTGGGTGGGCCTCATGGTGACCCCTGAAACCCCCAGAATCTTCATTCACATCACCAGGTTTATTCATTCACCATTTCCTTCTGGCTTAAAGGGATGCCTGGGAGCTGGGGCAACCCTGTAGTATCTGCTTAGTCCACCAGTACACAAATTAAAACACCTGACAGATTGCTAATGAGCTGCTGTTGGAAGGACTGGATAGTCTGTTATGGTGTGGTCATTCACAGCTTCTTCAGCAGCCCATCTGTGCGCCAGGTGGAAGCAGCCTGGGATGGTGCCTCTATTTACACCTTTTGCCGTTACTGGCCTTTGGGAAAGGCCTTTAGCAATTAAAGTTTCCATCAGACATATTGTCATCTTTCCCATCCTGTTGCTACTCCCCTCCCCATGTTGCTACAAGAGGTCTGCTTAACAGGAGGCTGGAAAAGCAGCTATTTTGTACACATTTCTGTACCTGAGCCCAGTGTTTGTGCTCCAGCCTGGCAGCTTCCTTAGATCACATGTCACATCGGATGCACAACACTGCACGGGCAGCTCACAGCTTCTTTCCTGAGCAAAACCCACCACTTTAAATCCTCATGCATATGGACCACCCTCTGATAGACTTGCTTGCATCAGCCAGTGTTTACACAAACCTTCACATTTGTTTTGAGGTCAAACGAGAGAAAAGCACCCTGGAAATCCCACACGATTATTGATTTGGGTTATTGGAAATGACCTAAAGGTCCTAAAGGACCAAGGCTGACAGGGAGACACATGCAAACTGAGGACAAGCACTGGATTCTCCTACTTACACCACCAAACAGATCCACAGAGAGTTGCTGTTGGTCGGACCAGGCTGCCTGGCACACAAGGGTGTCTGCAAGGCAGAGCTGCGGAGGTACCTGTGCCACTACACCAGACTGCGCAGACATCAGCTGAGGGTTAAAATCTTCTGTAAAGGAGTGACTACTGGGAAAAAACAGAGCAAAGAAAATAAAAATGGAAGGTAATAATAATAATAAATATCCTATAGCCTGTTTCTGGAGCAAAGTCACAAAGCAGCTGAGCACAACTGAAGCAAACCGGATCTGAGCTCACAGGGGAAGCTAGGAGCACCCCTCAGCAGAGGCAACCCTGCAGCCAGGGTCCTGCCTTCTGTAAGCATCCGGAGTCCCTCACCTACACACATGATCCAAACTAAGAGAAGACAGGTTTGTGGGATCAGGCCCACACTCAGCAAAGGCTTCTGTGTAGTGCTACCTAATGCCATTGCAAACACGAGGAATGAAAGATGCCTAAGGGAGTCCTGGTTTCCCACCATGTGATGGAGAATTAGTTTCTTCTTTGTATGCAGCATCCTTCATAGGCAGAAAGCAAAGACAGGAATTGTATTAGCATTTGGTGTCAAAAACTGCTCCCTAGGTAAAAGAGATGAGGAATTATCATATTTCTCTAGAAGATCAGAGCTTCTGTGGGCTTGCCAACTTAGGCAGAGTGCCTTCAACCAGTTATATCTTCCTACAAGAGTCTGCATTGACTTCAGCTTCCTGCAGGCTCTGCAGCACTGCAGACCTCAGGGTTGTAATTCTGCCCACCTAAATTAAGATGAAAACAAGAAAGTAAATAGATTAAGAGGAGATTTGGAATCAGGGAGGGTGTTATATGGCAGCTCGGTACAGGGCAACTTGTTTGGCTGCTTTGATGAATGACCCCTCAAATGCAATGGCTCACACTGGAAATCTGAAATACAATTGAGAACATCAGTACAAGGAAAGAAAGCCAAAACACGGCAAGCAAAGCAGAAAAACAAGAGGTCAAGCCCTGATGAACAAATTCCCTTTATTCCTTCAACTTGGAAAATTCGGGCGTAGGGGTGGGAGGTGCTTCCAGGCAGCACAAACTTGCATAAGAGGCAGAGAAGTGCAGGCATCCCTGACCTTGTTTGGCAGCATTACAGGAGGTCACATTATCAGATGGATGATCTGATCTCAAAATATTCTCCAGTGTAATGAATACAAACAAGCTTTTCTTCTGTGTCTGTCTCAGATGTGTATTTCTTTGCTCTCTCTGTTTTTTAATGCAAGGAGCAGCCTTGTGAGGACTGCAGAAGGAAGCTGAGCAGCCTAACACCTCTGCACTGACAGGTCACCTGAGTTACTGGACCAAAACCACACAAACCAAAGCACTCTGCTCAGGCAGAGGGCATAGCAAGCACCACTCCCAGGTTCTGTACACTGTTTCATCTGGCTGGCTGGCTGGTCAAGGGGCAGGCATAGCCCAGATCAGAGAGAAGAGGCTGCGCATCACAGACCCAGGAAAACACAGGCTGTGGCCAGCAAAGCTAATTGAGGGAGATGACAGGATAGATTTGCACTGATATTATCACAAAGCAATCCTTCCAAAGCCAAAGCAGGATTCAGTATTGCTCTAGCATCTCCTGTAGTTCACCTGGGCCCCCAGTACCACAAAGTGTGCCCATGGTGGTGCCAGAGCTGCCAGCACAGTGATGTTGCATGTACCGTGGTGGGCAGCTGGTGGTCCTGCCAATGACCAGCACTGTGCTGCCAGCAGCCAGGATCCACTGGGTGGTGCTGCCAGAGAGGAAAAAGCAGCTGGTCACACTGGGCTATGCAGAAGGGCAGTGCTGGGCATGGCACCGGTGAGAGGTTGGGATCCCCGAGAGGGGTAAGCAGCCTTCACCCACCCAAAGCCTGTGCCTCCTCTGGGGCACACAGTGTCTGATCCACACCTTGATATCCCCAGACCAAGACATCTCAACAGAGCCGAGGGTACTGCCTTGCCTAGAAGCTGGGGCAGGCGGACTAGCAATGTGGTGATCCACAATACCTCCTGGATATACACTTTATGGCCCCAGCACTCCACAGGGAAGCCTCAACGGGCATAAAACATTCATCCCTAATAAGAACATGCTGCAGTAATCACCCTCCCTCTGATAAACAGTTTTTTCCTCTCTTCCCCCCAGTAATCATTGAATCAGTTTTCAAATCTCAAGTTATCAAACCTCCATTTGAATGCTGCAGTTCTCATGTTAGAAAGCTTGGGTTAAACAAATCTTTCTCAGATAAATACTCCTTTTTCAATTGGCACTGAAGCTTTTGTTGTTCACAGTAATCTAGCTCCCAGTTGACTAACCTCTCACCTGACATGGCATCTTCATCTTTCACTTGAACAGAATTTATCATCCATAAGCAAAGACAGAAAACATGTGAATGTCTAAAGCTTATGTAAATTAAGAGGCTATGCACACCAGTCCTAAAAATAGTAGATAATAACAACCATTTCTTCAACATGCTTTAATTATGGGCCTGCTGTCATCTCTTCTATTCTCTATAAGGTCACAGTTGTACTATACAAAATTTACAGTATATTATCAGTTAAAAAACACAATAATTAGCAAGCACGCATCTTCTGTCCTCAGCACCATCGATGAATGCTCACATTCAAGGCCAAAAAGAATAAATTAATAAGAAAAGGCACATTGCTTGCTTTATGTGGACAATACACACTTAAATTTAATCATCAACTTCTGCTATCCAGCAGGCAATATTCTTTTGCTATTATAATACTATTTGCCAAGATCAGAGTACACCCTTGGGGTGAATAAGTCCTTAATGAAGAGACAAGGAGCCAAATCTCTCACTATCACACCACTGACATACACTTAAACACATTTCTTTAAACTTCATAGTTCTGTATTACTTATTCCAGGATCATGTCTGGATGAAAATTCTCAGCTGTTATTTTGAGCAGTACAATAAACATTTGCATTTAACATTCCAAATTAATAACTCACAAAATTAGGTGTATTGAGTCTCTCCCATAACATGCCATTTTTTGGCTTTCCTACACACTGGAAGTTGGGAAAAGACAAGGGAGGCTGCACCCAGACAATAAGTCCCACAGCTCCTAGCAAAGACTCCTAAGAGGTTACTTGGCTGCCATGTTGTCCCATCCTCTTGATCTGGCCACTTTAGATTTACCGTGTTATAATGGCTTTATTATTGTATTATTAGATTTCCCACGTCATAATAGCCATTATAGCATGGGAAATCAGTCACCAATTCACCTGTGGTCATTCACAAAACAGGTCACCTACAAAACACACCTTAGTAATTGATAAGGACAGGTGGCCTTTATTCCTTGATGATCAGCCTGAGGATTAAAAATCAGTGAAAAGAGGAGAAAAAGCTTTCTATTGGACACATGAGCAAATAAAACATTTCCAGATTGTGCATGTTTTGGCTGCATTTAAGTCAAATGCAAAACCAAAACATCAGAACATTTCAACTCTCTCAGCAAACAAAGCCGAGGAAATTCACATTTGTGAACTGACTAAAACGCTATCCACTGCAATTCAGAATCTTGTTGTGGATGGCGGAATTTGTTCATTCCATTCACATCCTTTGCCCTGAACCCCTCTGCAGCCGCTATGGCAGGGATTACTGGTGCTGCAGGGGAACAGCATCCGCCAGGAGAGCCGGAGGAGCCCAGGCTCCAGCAGGCACTAGCACAGCCTTTCATGTCCTGCCAGTGAACCCAGCTCATAACAGCTCTGCCTCTGATTTCTAGGCCTGTCCTAAATTGCCTTTCTCTTGCCATATGTTGCTTTCAGCAGGTTGTGCTCTGCTGGGCTGAGCAGTACTCGAGCTAGCAGCCATGTGGACAGCAGAGCCCAGCACACGATGGACAGGACCTCTGCAAAGACCCTGGGTAGCAGCCAACAGCACAGCCTCATCCCAGAGAGGACAAATGACACCTCAGGCTGCATTAAGAGGAACGTGGTCAATGAGATCTTGACCAGCCACCAGGCAGAAGGCTGCAAAAGAAAAAGGTTTTGCTACTGGGTAGGTTTTAAGTCATGCCAGTGAGGCTGGAAGAGAAGACAGCACCCAATAGCCCACAAAGGTGGGATGTGATGTGGACCAGCCAGGGGGCATCACATCATCAGTATTTCGAAAGCAAGCACCATGCATATGCTTTGGGCTGGCATTGAGGTTCAGAGCACTGCTCAGGGACAGAGTAGTCCATGCATAGGGAGCTCAGTCGAATTGGCTAAAGGGTCATAAATAAAGCTAGCCTTCACACAAGGAGTATTTTTTAGAGCAGAACAACAGACCACAGGAGAATACATACTCTTAACTTTTCTTTCAGAATCCCCCCAGTTACATAGGTCCTATGTGAGAAATTACTTGAGGGCAAATCTGTCTGTGCAGCTCTTGGTGCTTCAGATTGCACAACATGAGCAGCCAGAGCACCTCTCCTGCATCCAGCCCTGCCACAAGAGCTTGCTCAGGAAGCACCAGGCTCTATAAGCAGAGGTGCAGCACTGTCTGTGCCTCTTGGAAACCCATCATCACTGAGGAGAACCTGTTTTGGTGCAGCCACAGACAGATGGAGCTGGACGCTTGTGTACATTCTATCATATCACTCATTTTTTTCCAACTAAATAGACTGTGTTGTTCCTAAAAGCTTGGATTCTTCCTTTGCCCACACCAGCACTCTGGATGCCCTCAGCCAGCACGTGCATGCAGGATTTTCTATGGCGGATACCACAAGCTGTTCCTACAGTGAGCAGTAGGTACCAGCACCTTCATTCTAACTATTTAGTGTTGCATATCATGGTACACTCTCACCCCTAACACAAGCTCTCCCTGCTCTTCCCACATGCCAGGTAGTGCACAATTGAAGGGGTACAGACTATGGAATTCAAAGGTATGGGTGATCCTCCAGGCTCTGCTCATGTTGTTTCTTCAGCCCTCATGCTTTCATGGAGCGGGATTACTCCTGCTCAGATGCAAGATGCAGTACCACCATACTTCCTAGAAGAGTTTGCTGGCTTCTTGCTGATGAAGGCACTTGTAAAATAGCTGCATCAATCTGAAAGGTGACAATAGTTAATACAGTGAGAGAAATGAATCATCGAAAGAAGCAATACAAAACTGAACTTGAGTCTCTCTGGTGGTTTTACAGCCAGAGCCTAGTTTCACCCCCCTCACAATGAAGTAGATTTGTGCCACTCTGCTCCATGGAAGCCAGGTGCCATTCGTGATGCTTTTAAAATAGCTTTAATGACTCTTCAAAAACTTAATTTGACTATGTTTCAAAGGAATAATAGTAATGACTGTCACTGCTTTAGGTCATTACCATCAGTTTCTTAAAGCAAGGGTTAAAAACTATGTAATTTAACTCCTTTATGCATTGCTAGTTGTCTCCAAGTAAAAGCATAAGCCAGTCTCTGGACCAAGTCGGATCATGAAATCAGAGAACCATGACTATAAGGAAGAGGGATGCTCTTAAGCCCCTTGGTGCCACCCTGCACACAGAGAGAGAAGCCTGGCTACTATGGGTGCCTCTCACTGAGAGGCACTGGAGGTAGAGTGAATTCTACTTGTATGGATCTCAACGTTTTAACCAATCACATAGCCCAGGAGGAAAAAGCCTTACACATCTAATGACTAGAAGGGGAGTGGAAGAACACCACACTCGCGCTCCCCCCCTCAGCTACTGCAGGGTCTGATGCACAGAGTGACCCATAACAACAAAGCCAAGTGTTTTCCTTTCCCCTTGCCTGCCTCACTCAGCCTGGAGCTAACAAAAAGGACAGCACACAAGCAGTCATATGCCTTGGTCCTTCAGCAACTGTAATCCAGCTCACAGGGACACACAGTGATGCCCTGCCAGTGGGTCAGCCCTGTGCAACAGAGGCAGAGGCAGGGACGCACACACAGAGAGGTGGTGGGAAGCAGGGATCTGCCCACCTCTGCCCAGGGACAAGTCTTCTGCAGCTTCACCCAAGAATCAGACACGAGTCTGGGAGATCAGACCTTTCATATCAGGTGCTTTGGAGCAGGAGGTGCAATAACTTTGCCCTCAGGTTCGGGGCAGTGCGGGAAGATGAAATAATATGCACAAATGCTTACCTTTTTAGTGCTATCACACATAAACTTTGTCCTACCTGTGTTCACATAAAAAGAAAGACCTGTGCAGTTGAGCAGAAAGGTTACTCTCTATATGGAGGGTGGGAGTGGGTTTTAAAGCTAAGCTTTAAGGAGACAATACTGGGTGCTATGAACCTCCTGGTAACATTTCTACCTCCTCCAGCCCAGGTTCCCCTTTCCTCTGATAGGATCATGCAACCCAGCCTCAGCCCAGGAGAGTCCCAAATCCAAAGGCATTATGTGGAGTCAGGACAGGGTGCTTGATGAGTGATGCTCCCGAAGCCAGTGCCATGCAACCTCACTGCTGGAAGAGAGTCAAATGAGCATGCCGTCCCCGTGTCAGCTGCTGGCTGGTGATCCCTCCCTGACACCCTTCCCCGGAGGACTGCATAGATAAACACTCTCTATTTGAACAAGTCCAATGACAGCAAAATTGCTTGCTTGTCTCTAAAAAGACTCTAATAATGTGCATCAAGGGAGAGGCCCATGGTCTGACAGACTTCTTCTTCCCCCAGAGTGGAACATAAAAACACATTTCAGCAGCAGGGAGGACAGTCTGAAGTGCATCCCTAGTTAATTATATCCAAAAGAGTAATAATAAAATAAACTATTAAATTTTAGAACTCCCTCTTTAAAGTATTAAGTATTTTGTTACTGTGGTGCAGTTAAACTGCAGACTGAGCAATACTTCGAATTGCCATCTAGGAAGGTAACACAGAGGTCGTCATGAAACGAGCTGCTCTAGACAAATCTCATTCCATACAGGCCTCTAATATTGCACAAACAGCACAACCCATAGCTTTATCACAGCATTTGGTTTAAATATCTGATATTTACAGCAAATGTTCATGTGTGAATAGAAAGCACATCTGGTCAACAGCTGCTCAGGAAGGTCTCACATACCATGGGAGAGCAGGGAACTGACCCCTACTTTTAAGAACAGGGGTTTAATTCCTGGCACAAACACTGAAGCTAGTTTAAAAACTCCAGTGGCTGACAAGATTAAGGGCTGTGCCATAGCCCAGAGCCATAGAGAGAACCTGCTTTGATGCAGCTCTAGTAAACAGCAATCAAAGGGCAAGAGGGAAGGATGTAATGAAAAATGGAGAAGAAGAAAGATGGATGGAGGTTATTACTAAGGCATTTTCTGCCCTTTTCATTTGGGTAATTTAAATATTTGTTTAGCATTTAAAATTAACAAGATTACAACTTGAATACAGGAACACTATAAAATCCTCCTTCCCAGCTAAAAGAAACAAACTCCAAACCAAAGAGAAATGGAGCAAACTGCAGCAAACACAAAGCAGACAGCTCATCTTTTCCTCTCATTTTCAGTTGATTTCCTCACACACACCCCACAGTCCACTGCAAACCTGCTCAAAACACCAGGAAGGATGGTCTCCCCTGGCTGGACTTGCAGGCAGACGCTGAGGTCACTCAGCCACCCTTAGGTTCCAGCGGAGAATACAGGCTCTATGGAACAGAACCACGACTTCAGTGAGAAATCACAAAAGGGTCAGAGTCACCATGCTAGTACCCATTTTTCTCCCAATGGAGGAAGCCTAGAAAGCAAGCCTGAATGCAGCTGCACACAGGCAAGATGAATCCCATGCTTTATTCAAGAACTTGCCTGAACAAGTTCATGGATATCCAGTGGCTCTATGATGATATCCAAGACCAGCAGGTGTTGATTCATCCCTGGATGAGACAAAGGATGTCAGAGCGGGGGATGGTGAATCTTGTCAGCTCTGTCATCCAAGAAACACAACAGGAACTTCAACATTTTCACCTTTTGGCACAGAGACACTAAGAGGAGAACATGCAAAGGAAAAGATGGATTTAATTCCTCAAACAAGCTGCCTCTTCTGGGACATTTGGCAGTTTCCCCAAAGAAAGCTGCTGTCATCTGAGCCGTCAATTCAAAAGTTCATTCAACCTCTGGATTGACTGCTACCACCTGAGTTACACTAATGAGCAACTATGACTTGCAAAACGTAATGACTCTGCCATGCCCAGAGCTCCCATGCACCCAGGAGGCTCAAGCTCACCCTCCCACTAGAGAGGTACTCATCACTGCACATGCACAGTGGTCAGACCAAGCAGGACTTCGGTAGCTGAGTGTGCCCTGTAGAAATCTTTCACCTTCCCTGCACAGTTAACTGGACCTCCTCGAAGCATATGAAGCCTGGACAATGAGACAGGGTTGTGTTCAAAAGGACAAGTGCATCAGAGGACAGTACTAGCAAGTAGACCTGAAACCTGATGTGCTGGAGTGCAAAACTCCCTTGGACTTCCTATATACATGTGACTGATTTATGTGAAATGTACATGTGATTGAAGACTGAATTGGCTAGTAACCTCAATAGCACAAGAGAGGTTAAATTACTGTGAGCAAATCAGGGTTCGACTCCCACTTACATGACTACTCTGCAGCCCAAAGGCTTGGGGTAGCAGTAGCTGCCCTCATTCTGGGGTCTGGCCAGCCAAGCCAGAAGTCAACAGCAGTTTGTCTCCATGGAGTGCAGGGGACACACTCCCAACATCCCTTTCCTTTCCCCAGAGGATTTGGCTACAGTGGTTACCTTCACCCACAGCTCTCTGCAACTGCTAACCAGGGTTTATCCATCCTTGGAAACACAAGTTATTTCAAACAGTGGAGTCTAGGTCCCACCTGCTCCTGAAAGCCCAAAGCCACAAAGCTGTAACCAAAAGTATGCATGACCCAGCATGTATTTCACGTCTAGAAAAGAGAAAGGTTTTCTGTAGTTTAACAAGTTATTGAAAGGTCAATCCAGAAAGTGGCTGGCAATAAAAATACTCAGACACTTCTATTTCATCTCCTCTAGTGAGGATAGTATAGCTCAGCTCATGGAGACTTACCTCAGGCTATAGCTCAGCCTACAAGGGCTCATTCCTGGCTCACTCTTGTTATTTATATACCACACTGTGCACCATCAGCCTAGGTGTTTTAGAAATACAAGTTTTAAAAGAGGTGTCCACTCCTATTTAGATGTGGGAGGGAAGAGCACAGCCCACACTTCCCAGCATTCAAGCGATAGACGAAGAACTCTCCATCAGCTGTGCTTTACAGCTGAAATGAGCAGACCATCCATAGGGGAAGATAAATCATCTTGCTTTGAGATTTAACATCATGCAGAGACAAGAGGCAATACCTTCTAAAATGTGCTTGCTCCTTATACCCAGTATGGTCCCATCCCCAAACACTAACAGAGCTGGTGGTATTGACACTGTCATTTCAGTATAAGCTTATACCAGTCACAGCATCTTTCCACCACATCTGCCATCACTGCTACAGAGTAACTCATAACAGAAAGAAACAATTACCTGGGAAAAGGGCAAAACAAGACTACTCTACACAAAGCTAGCAGTAGAGGCAGACAGGAATTCCACAATCCTAAAGCAACTAAACTTCACACCCACTTTCTTTCCCCCACACTTTCACTCTCAGTAGTGCTGCTGGCTTTGAATGTGCTGGCACCTGAATCCAATGTAATTGATTACCTAAGCAAGATAAACAGCATCAGATCCCTCACCAGAACAGGCACATGGCCTCCAAAGAGTTCCACATGTACAGATCACCTGTGAAATGCTGATCCTTTCACTAAATAATCCAGATTTCTTTCACATTTGCCTTAACTTTTTAACTTTGATCCTTCTCTGTGAGGAAGGACACTGCATTCTGTACCTGGAATGCTGTCCACAGCAGAGGTTACAGTGACCCTTCCAAACACCAGCATATCCCAGTGGACAAACACATGGGAGTGAGCACAGCTCGGAGCCCCGCTGACTCCCAGCAAAATTGCTGGGGCCAGTGATGCTGCAGGGTCAGGACAACAACCTCCAGCAGAACAAATGTAATGGTTTCTGACTCCTTTGCAAGCCACTGTTTGTTGGGAAACATCAAAGCCGATGGAATAGTAGGTGTCCCAAAATGTCTTAATTCAGAGAATTAGTGTTAACTGAGTCTGATTATCTCCATTTATCTCTAATTAATTACCTTTACCTAATTAGACACCCTGTTTCCAGTAGACATGGAGTCAAGTAGACTAGATTATTAGTGTAGTCATTGTGCCTTTACAAAATCCTGAAATTAATGAAACGTGCAAAAGAATCCACAGCCTTAATTGCACAGGTGTTGCCTTATGGCAAAGCTTTATCATCTGATTACACCAAGGGATTATTAGTGACTTTTTATATAGAGGATGAGCCTGTGAAATGTACCTTAGCAACAGCTCATTAGTTTAGGGTTGTTACTGTATTATTTATTACATCCAGCCTTCCCCATTATCTAGATTGATTCATGGACCTATATTTTCCTCCCCTCTGTGCAGGAAATAAATAAATAAGTGAAGGCTGGCTATTGCCGCCCAGCTGCAATATGAGGGGAAAGCAGAGCCTATTCTCCAGCTACCAATATCCACCCTTTAAAATAAAGCTTTAAAGTTGATTTAAATAAAGCTGGGTTTTTCCCCCTCCCTCAGCAAGGTAATCAATTTAAGCTGCTGTCAAACTGGAATGCTTTCCACATGCTATCCAAAGAGTTTGGGCTATCTTAAATCTTTTCAGATAAATAAAAATACATTATTGGGTTGAAGAATGAAGTGCAATATATTTACATCCAAAATATTTGTTTTTTCCTTGCTATAACTCATCCTTTATGAAATCTATCAGAAATATTTTATTTTGATATTTCTTTTAACAGCTTGGTTCTTGGCTACTTCAGGTTTGGAGGGGTTTGCCAGAGAGAAGAACTGCCTGTATAATAGAACCAAGACAAAGCGAAACAGCAACCTCTGTGATAAGAACCCCTTTCCACACAGAGGAGTTACTTGCAGCCACAGTGGGCAAGGCTTGACCTTACCTTTCTGTATCCTCCTCAGCAACATCCACCCCACTGGACTTGCTAAATATCACTGGTACAATGGCACCAGTCTGCCCTAAGCAGAGGCTTCACTGACCAACCAGTGATCCCTAAGCAGCCAGTAAACAAAACGATGAGGAATTCTTTCCCGAATTACCTAGAATACCACATTAATTTAATATTATGTAAAACCTTGCTGTCCACTTATTGCTAAATTTAAAAGAATAAAGTGGAACAATAATTAGTAACAGTCATTATGCATGGTATGACAACTAATTTGAGGAGTAATCATGACTATGCAGTGACAAACATAACTATGGAACTTCTTTTGTCTGGATTACAGAAAATATGAATTTTAATCTCAAAATGATGGCTTTAACAGACTTGCATCTAATTTTGCAGTGTTTTCCTGGGTTTTCATGTGGCACACATGTAAGTGGTGTCATCCTGCAATAAAGGCACTAGGGTTGCTCTGCCCAATCAAGATGACTTGCATGGACAGAACCTAACTAAACAAAATGAATTGCCACAGGTCATTTGGGATTGCTGCTCTTCCAAGGCCTGCTTCCTCCCCACCCTGCAAACTCACAGGCCACTGTGGTTTCTATATGAGCAAAACCTTTAATCTCACTATAAGAACCTCATATGGACCTTTCATTAGAGTTATGTCCCAGGAAAGCCTATCTTGAAGAGACTCCATTCCTTCCTGCCTCCCTGGTGCCCCCCAGTAGGACATGAAGGATCTCTCTCCCTTGATCCCTGGGGACATCAATCTAGCTGCCCTCCTCCAAGCAGACTGCATTGGACCGCAAAACACATCTGCATCTACCTGCTCACCCCCTGTGAAATCCGACAGATCAGCATTTACCTGAAAAGTGGGAAGTGCAGGATTGACTGCTTTCTTTAAAACCCAGCAGCATGGGCAGTCAGGGAGGAGCGACTCTCCCAGATCTTCCTTGAAGGTTTTGGCTGAAGGTGGAAGGTGGAAACCTTCAGGGAAGATCTGGGAGACTCTCCTCAATCACCCATGCTGCTGGGCAGCAGGTCATCAAAGAGCTGGCAGCTAGGAAAGCCCAGGCATGAGGCAAAAGGAGATCAAACATCACTGAGGACCTTTGATAACACATTAGACAGCATTAGAGATAACACTGGAGGAATGCTGGGAGCCCCCCAGTCCTCTTACACATGCTCTCAGCATCATAGGTGTTACCCAGTTGGACGAGGCATGGTGTCAAAGCCCACTCCCATGCTTGCAGTGTGCTGTGTCCATGTGCCTCAGAAATATTAACTGATTGTGGTAAAAATAAGTATCGCCAGTGAGATGCTTGTATGGGCTTTAAAGTAGGACACCCACTTGCATTTGCACCTTGATTTGTGATCAGGTCAAACCTTTCTTCCCACACTTCCCATTGGCTTCCCATTGAATACAGTCAAACTCATGAGCTCTGTCTGTGCCCCCAGTGCAGCCCTGGAGCCCTGCCCAGTGTGTACCAGCGATGCTGGGAAAAGGTTGTTGTTCAGGGCTCTGTTTCTCACCCTGGTTTCAAGCATATCTGTACAGAAAACTTTCTTAGGAACAAGAAATTCCCATGGGATGAGGGGTTCACTTTCTATCTCACCACGTCCTCCTCCGAGAACTCTGACCTCACCTTCAGTAATGAACACAAGCAGCACAGGAGACAGGAATAAGATATATTAAATATTTATTAAAAAGACACAAACAGGTTTTCCAGTGGGAGGAAGAGAATTACATGGGAGAGTTGCTGGTCATATTCCTTAATAGGAGGCAGCCTAGCAACCTGTGGGAGAAGCAGGGCCCTGCCTTGCAAGGGATGGTGAGCATCAGGAGCACCTTGGGTGTCCCCACAAGAACCACTTCTAGAAAGTGAGGAAGGAGGCAAGGGCATACCCCAAAGTAAGCACTGCTGCTTCGCCTCTGTGATCTGTTTTCCATTCATAAGCCTCAAGTGCTTCCCAAGGGCAGGTATCACACACTACCCACCAGCTAGGAAATGGGAGCAAGAAGGGAAGGTCCTTTCTTCAAGGTCATTTCTTCATCCTCCAGCTTGTATCCTCTTCCAAAGGGCACATGCCTGCCTTTCCCACGAGGTGGCATGTCGAGAGGGACTTGCTATGCTGCTTTTCCCTTTGTCCCTCGGTGACAGCCATGGAATGAATGCTGGTCTGTTTGATAAGCAAGGCCCTGGCACAGTCCTCCTGCTGCTGGCACCAATCCTTGAGGAACTGGCTGGCACCAGCTGTTGAAGTGAGCTCGGACAGGCTGCCTCTCATGCTCCAAACACCAACTATTTGGAGGAGCCAGACACGGAGCTGGCAGGTCTAACGGGAGCATGCATCCAAAGTCAGAGACTGCTGCCTCCTGCAGGAGTGAGGCACTGCTCAGGGGATGGACCAGCTCTTGGTGACCAACACAGCTTTAGAACATTAAAGCAGACATACAGGCACCAATTGAGTAAGGATAGCAGGGTCAAGGACAGCAGGCACCGTGGCACTACGTAATGAAACCACCACACGTCCAAAGTGGATCCAGTAACATGAGCTGGGGCAAAGGAGTGTCACAGCATTCCCAGAAATCAGAGTCCGAAGGCTCTCAGGCCCAAGCACCCTTCCCAGCCACAAGGCCCAGTCTAAGCTTCTGCACCTATTCTTCTGAAAAAGGAAGAGGTCTGAGACAAATCTGTTCCCTCACCCATGCAGTCCTTGTTAAATAATCTGCACAAAATAGGCCCCATTTGGTATTTGTACCAGAGTTCTTGACAGAGGAGCTCCTGATTTTTTGTACTTAGGAGCCTGAGCTTGCAGACCTCACGGTAATAGCTGGAGCTACTGCCAGAGAAGCTCTGAATGCCCCATCCCTGGCACTGTTCAAGGCCAGGTTAGGTGGGGCTTGGAGCAACCTGCTGTAGTGGAAGGTGTCCCAGGTGGAACTGGATGAGATTTAAGGTCCTCTCCAGCCTGAACCAGTCTGTGATTCTGTGGACCAGGGTTTGGTGGTCCTTTCAGCTGCTCCCTAGGGAGCCCTGCAATGTGCTCTCTGGGAGCTCACTGTCATGGTCCAGGCTGAACTGGAGCTTGGACTGTCTATACTTTCTTTGCTGCTAGCTTCAGA